>NC_034202.2:31444705-31587205 GCF_002021735.2 Oncorhynchus kisutch | reverse complement strand
GTCACTCCTGAGTGAGGCCTTGTCTTTCTTTCTCTCAGTTGGGCTGACTACCAAAGACTACTTTGTTCCAATAAAAGGCAGTAAGTAGCTAGTGGATTTGGATTGAAAGTGGACTTACCCTTGTCCTATTTTCTCAAAGCGTGTGTACTTCTTTTTGGGGTCCCCCACACTCACAATGCTTCCTGGGAAGACAGAGAGAGGTGATTAGTGGAGAGTGTCTCTAGGTCAGACTGAGGCACGCACACACACACACACACACACACACACACACACACACACACACACACACACAGCACGGCCATGGAGAGGGCATCCCTGCATTACACACACGCTCCTCTGCCCACGACATTCAGGGATGTCGCCTGCTGTGGGGCCTCGTACTGAAGCCGAATACACTGCTGCATGCTGGGAGGTTGTCCTGCACAGTAGAGCACTGCTGATGTTTTGGACAGGGGAAAATGCAGAAACTGCAGAGAGGACACTGCAGAGAGGACACTGCAGAGAAAGCAGTACTCTGACTCTAGAGGGGCGCTTGGTCGTCCTAAGGCTGTAATCTGTGGCTTAGTGAGCAGCCCACACTAATCACTGCAGTAGGATGGGTTTAGAGCTGAGAGGTCTGGACACATCACAGTACAGTCACAGCACAATCTCTATGAAACTCTCCATGCTCCATAGATCCACAGAGAGACAACATACTAAGTCGCTCCAGAATCTCCTCGTCTGTCATCTTGGACTTCTTCCTCTGCCGATCGGTGTGGCGGTACAGAGTGCTGGACGTGTTCTCCGGCTGGACCTGGGACTCTGGCGGGGTTGTGACCTCCTTCACAGGGGTGGGAGGCGCCAAGGGCTCGATGACAGAGCGGGTGTAGATCTGTCAGGAGAGGCGCAGGACACAGTCACAGTCAGGGAGGAGCAGGACACAGTCAGAGAGGAGCATGACAACAAGCATACTGTACAACTCTGTACTGAGTTGAGTTATTGAGGTGATTAGTCTGTAAGCCTTCCTAAGTCTTAGATCTGTAACATTGTGTTAAGTCATTGTTCATAACCTCAGGGTGACTCACAGATTTAGTGTGCTCAGGTCGAGGTGCGATGACGGGTGGTGGCTCATCGTCATCATCCTCCTCCTCCTCCTCCTCCTCTTCCTCCTCCTCCTCCTCTGACACAGGGGGTGCTATAGGGGGGTCTGTAGATGTCTTTGCACCCTGAGGTGTAAAACAAGGTGTCAGTGAGGAGGTCTGTAGTACATTGGACAGTGACAATCTGAAACGCTGGGACAGCTGCGTCACCTGCATTACTGTAAACGGTTTTCCCAGGGACTCCTAATGTCCCATGTAATAAGGCACGTCCATGCTGACAATAGACACCTCCTAAGACCACAGCATTACAACAGGGTGCTCAGCTGTGAAATAAGATACGGGAAAACATCAATATTACATTTATTCCACAGTATAATCAGGAATATAGTTATCTAACGTGATCCACTTGATTAAACCTGGGCCCATATCCACAAATCTAGGATCTGTCCATATAATATGAATTAGAAATAATCTAAAAGGCAAAACTGACCCTAGATCAGCACTGCTACTTTGAGACCCTTTGTGGATACGGGCCTTGGACAAGAAAGCTACAGTACTAGAATGGCTTCTGATCATACGGGCTGAGGTATAGATCCATGACCGATGTGAGACAAGCAGCTAGAACATGGCTAACATTCTCTGTCGTGATGTGTTTCAGTGACAGCTCATAGAACAGAATTTGACAGCATACAGTTGGACCTGGAGAGCCAAACAAGCAAAACAACCCCTGACCCAACACACCAACTCCAACCACAGCCACTAAAACAGCCGTACAATGCAGTAAGTCACACACCCATTCTGATGGTGGATCAGAGTGATATGCAAAGCCAGTTACTCTCTCCTGTACTCCATCATAAACAGCACCATCCGGGTGAACACTTGGACTGTACAGTGGGATAGATTTCATCCCGTCGTCTCCAAGGTGGCATAGCAGTTCAGACGTCTTTTGTCCTCGTCTTGTCGTGTCCTGTATATATATATATTTACAACTTTTTCACATACATTTTATTTTTATTTTCCATCAACTCATCTTCAAAACACTCTCCTGCAACCCGCCTCACCAATGTATATTTATAAAAAAGTATTATTTACCTCAGATCTGTAATCCTCCAAGAAGCTAGCCAGAAACTCCAAGAAGCTAGCCTGAAACTAGCCAGAAGCTAATCCAGAAGCTAGTTCAGAAGCTAGTTAGCTCCTTTACTGGCAAATCGTTTTGTGGTCATCAGCTATCCTTTAGCTCGAAAATCTATCGCCAGTTCTGTACGGCGCAGCGCGGCTCGGAACGGAACATACCGGACCAATTTTTCTCTCCATGTCCCTGGACATTCATACCCGGATCTCACAGCTAGCTAGCTGCTATCCGTGTGACCATCGGAGCTAGCAAGCTCCGTCAATCACTCCTGAGTTCCATCAATCACACCTGGGCTGCAGTCACCTATCCGGACCCGTTTTACTGCCTTCGCGGAGCCCCACCGGGCCTTCACAACTGGACTGCCGACGTTATCTACCCGAAGGAGTTATTCGGCCGGCTCCTCCGTCGCGACGTTACCTGAACGCCCATCTGCGGCCTGCTAACCGTTAGCTGTCTTACCGGCTGCTATCTGAATAGACAATCGGACAATTTTTTTATTATTATTTTTTTTTTTAAATTATTTTTTAAATTATTATTATTATATTTTCTTCTTGGGCCTCTAACTATATCTATTGTTTTTATTTTTGTTGTTGTTGTGTGATTTGGATTAATCCCCTCTACCACACGGAACCCCACTAATCTACTGACGGAACGTAAGGGGTGGCTAACAGACCTCCATCCTATGCTAGCTTGCTACCGATGCCCTGGCTAGCTGTCTAAATCACCAACCAACCTCTCCACTCACCGGACCCTTTTGATCACTCGACTAAGCATGCCTATCCTTAATGTCAATATGTCTTGTCCATTTCTGTTCTGGTTAGTGTTTATTGGCTTATTTCACTGTAGAGCCTCTAGTCCTGCTCACTATACCTTATCCAACCTATTAGTTCCACCACCCACACATGCAATGACATCTCCTGGTTTCAACGATGTTTCTAGAGACAATATCTCTCTCTTCATCACTCAATACCTAGGTTTACCTCCACTGTATTCACATCCTGCCATACATTTGTCTGTACATTATACCTTGATGCTATTTTATCGCCCCCAGAAACCTCCTTTTACTCTATGTTCCAGACGTTCTAGACGACCAATTCTCATAGCTTTTAGCCGTACCCTTATTCTACTCCTCCTATGTTCCTCTGGCGATGTAGAGGTGAATCCAGGCCCTGCAGTGCCTAGCTCCACTCCTATTCCCCAGGCGCTCTCTTTTGACGACTTCTGTAACCGTAATAGCCTTGGTTTCATGCATGTTAACATTAGAAGCCTCCTCCCTAAGTTTGTTCTATTCACTGCTTTAGCACACTCTGCCAACCCGGATGTTCTAGCTGTGTCTGAATCCTGGCTTAGGAAGACCACCAAAAATTCTGAAGTTTTAATTCCAAACTACAACATTTTCAGACAAGATAGAACTGCCAAAGGGGGCGGTGTTGCAATCTACTGCAAAGATAGCCTGCAGAGTTCTGTCCTACTATCCAGGTCTGTACCCAAACAATTTGAACTTCTACTTTTAAAAATCCACCTCTCTAAAAACAAGTCTCTCACCGTTGCCGCCTGCTATAGACCACCCTCTGCCCCCAGCTGTGCTCTGGACACCATATGTGAACTGATTGCCCCCCATCTATCTTCAGAGTTCGTGCTGCTAGGCGACCTAAACTGGAACATGCTTAACACCCCAGCCATCCTACAATCTAAACTTGATGCCCTCAATCTCACACAAATAATCAATGAACCTACCAGGTACCTCCCCAAAACCTTAAACACGGGCACCCTCATAGATATCATCCTAACCAACTTCCCCTCTAAATACACCTCTGCTGTCTTCGACCAAGATCTCAGCGATCACTGCCTCATTGCCTGCATCCGTAATGGGTCAGCGGTCAAACGACCTCCACTCATCACTGTAAAACGCTCCCTGAAACACTTCTGCGAGCAGGCCTTTCTAATCGACCTGGCCGGGGTATCCTGGAAGGATATTGATCTCATCCCGTCAGTAGAGGATGCCTGGATATTTTTTAAAAATGCCTTCCTAACCATCTTAAATAAACATGCCCCATTCAAGAAATTTAGAACCAGGAACAGATATAGCCCTTGGTTCTCCCCAGACCTGACTGCCCTTAACCAACACAAAAACATCCTATGGCGTTCTGCATTAGCATCGAACAGCCCCCGTGATATGCAGCTGTTCAGGGAAGCTAGAAATCATTATACACAGGCAGTTAGAAAAGCCAAGGCTAGCTTTTTCAAGCAGAAATTTGCTTCCTGCAACACTAACTCAAAAAAGTTCTGGGACACTGTAAAGTCCATGGAGAATAAGAACACCTCCTCCCAGCTGCCCACTGCACTGAAGATAGGAAACACTGTCACCACTGATAAATCCACCATAATTGAGAATTTCAATAAGCATTTTTCTACGGCTGGCCATGCTTTCCACCTGGCTACTCCTACCCCGGACAACAGCACTGCACCCCCAACAGCAACTCGCCCAAGCCTTCCCCATTTCTCCTTCTCCCAAATCCATTCAGCTGATGTTCTGAAAGAGCTGCAAAATCTGGACCCCTACAAATCAGCCGGGCTAGACAATCTGGACCCTTTCTTTCTAAAATTATCTGCCGAAATTGTTGCCACCCCTATTACTAGCCTGTTCAACCTCTCTTTCGTGTCGTCTGAGATTCCCAAAGATTGGAAAGCAGCTGCGGTCATCCCCCTCTTCAAAGGGGGGGACACTCTTGACCCAAACTGCTACAGACCTATATCTATCCTACCGTGCCTTTCTAAGGTCTTCGAAAGCCAAGTCAACAAACAGATTACCGACCATTTCGAATCTCACCATACCTTCTCTGCTATGCAATCTGGTTTCAGAGCTGGTCATGGGTGCACCTCAGCCACGCTCAAGGTCCTAAACGATATCTTAACCGCCATCGATAAGAAACATTACTGTGCAGCCGTATTCATTGATCTGGCCAAGGCTTTCGACTCTGTCAATCACCATATCCTCATCGGCAGACTCGACAGCCTTGGTTTCTCAAATGATTGCCTCGCCTGGTTCACCAACTACTTCTCTGATAGAGTTCAGTGTGTCAAGTCGGAGGGTCTGCTGTCCGGACCTCTGGCAGTCTCTATGGGGGTGCCACAGGGTTCAATTCTTGGACCGACTCTCTTCTCTGTATACATCAATGAGGTCGCTCTTGCTGCTGGTGAGTCCCTGATCCACCTCTACGCAGACGACACCATTCTGTATACTTCCGGCCCTTCTTTGGACACTGTGTTAACAACCCTCCAGGCAAGCTTCAATGCCATACAACTCTCCTTCCGTGGCCTCCAATTGCTCTTAAATACAAGTAAAACTAAATGCATGCTCTTCAACCGATCGCTACCTGCACCTACCCGCCTGTCCAACATCACTACTCTGGACGGCTCTGACTTAGAATACGTGGACAACTACAAATACTTAGGTGTCTGGTTAGACTGTAAACTCTCCTTCCAGACCCATATCAAACATCTCCAATCCAAAGTTAAATCTAGAATTGGCTTCCTATTTCGCAACAAAGCATCCTTCACTCATGCTGCCAAACATACCCTTGTAAAACTGACCATCCTACCAATCCTCGACTTTGGCGATGTCATTTACAAAATAGCCTCCAATACCCTACTCAACAAATTGGATGCAGTCTATCACAGTGCAATCCGTTTTATCACCAAAGCCCCATATACTACCCACCATTGCGACCTGTACGCTCTCGTTGGCTGGCCCTCGCTTCATACTCGTCGCCAAACCCACTGGCTCCATGTCATCTACAAGACCCTGCTAGGTAAAGTCCCCCCTTATCTCAGCTCGCTGGTCACCATAGCATCTCCCACCTGTAGCACACGCTCCAGCAGGTATATCTCTCTAGTCACCCCCAAGACCAATTCTTTCTTTGGCCGCCTCTCCTTCCAGTTCTCTGCTGCCAATGACTGGAACGAACTACAAAAATCTCTGAAACTGGAAACACTTATCTCCCTCACTAGCTTTAAGCACCAACTGTCAGAGCAGCTCACAGATTACTGCACCTGTACATAGCCCACCTAAAATTTAGCCCAAACAACTACCTCTTTCCCAACTGTATTTAATTTTTATTTATTTATTTATTTTGCTCCTTTGCACCCCATTATTTTTTTATTTCTACTTTGCACATTCTTCCATTGCAAAACTACCATTCCAGTATTTTACTTGCTATATTGTATTTACTTTGCCATCATGGCCTTTTTTTGCCTTTACCTCCCTTCTCACCTCATTTGCTCACATTGTATATAGACTTGTTTATACTGCATTATTGACTGTATGTTTGTTTTTACTCCATGTGTAACTCTGTGTCGTTTTATCTGTCGAACTGCTTTGCTTTATCTTGGCCAGGTCGCAATTGTAAATGAGAACTTGTTCTCAACTTGCCTACCTGGTTAAATAAAGGTAAAATAAAATAAATAAAAAAATAAAAATCCATCCCTAGCCTAAACATGTACAGTAGATGGTAAAACATACCCTAAACAGCACAGCAGAGCAGTAGTGGTGATTAGCTGCGAGCTATTGGTGCCAAGCCAGCAGCTCTTTGCTTAGCAGTGGAAGTTGATTTGGTTTAAGCGGTACCACGAGGGATAATAGGGGTCAGTGATCTGAAGACAGCCCCAGATTCACAGCACAGACAGAGCCGAAGAAGGCAGTGGAGATGAGAGGCTAGCTGGCTAATGATGAGCAGCGCAAGCTAGCAGGTTTCTACTGGGCCATGCGGTCAGATCTAAAGCAGGGACATATTGGCTCTGTGAGGAAGGGAGTGAAGAACACATGTTCAGACATGCAGGATTTTGAAGATCATAATAGCCCTCTTAGGCAAGCGCCCGGACCTGACAGTTTTAAGCATGGGCCATTGGGAATTGTTTAAGGAACTGCTTACGACAAGTGGTGAAATAGAGAAGCCATTACACTTAAAAGAGAGTGAAGCGGTCTCTAATATCTCTCATGTTCATGTCCATCCAATAGAGCCTGCATATCTGGGCATACCCAGCATCAACAACATTAGGAGTTCAAAAAGGTTCAATTTAGTTTTCAGACAATGTAGCGGTATGTGGAAAGGAATATGGAGGAGTTACCTTGTCAAATAATGCACTGCAGGTTCTAAGGCTGACAGGAGGCCCAGACGACAGCAGTCGGTTCTGAATGTGAAGGTTGAAAATGGAAGGATTTACTGAACACAGAACAACACAATGTTACAGAGCAATGGACTATTGAGAATTGGGGAGAGTAGAGGACAGGGGACCACTACAGAGAGATGGGGAGAGTAGAGGACAGGGGACCACTACAGACAGATGGGGAGAGTAGAGGACAGGGAACCACTACAGAGAGATGGGAAGAGTAGAGGACAGGGGACCACTACAGAGAGATGGGGAGAGTAGAGGACAGGGGACCACTACAGAGAGATGGGGAGAGTAGAGGACAGGGGACCACTACAGAGAGATGGGGAGAGTAGAGGACAGGGGACCACTACAGAGAGATGAGGAGAGTAGAGGACAGGGGACCACTACAGAGAGATGGGGAGAGTAGAGGACAGGGGACCACTACAGAGAGATGGGGAGAGTAGAGGACAGGGGACCACTACAGAGAGATGGGGAGAGTAGAGGACAGGGGACCACTACAGAGAGATGGGAAGAGTAGAGGACAGGGGACCACTACAGATGAATGGATCCTCACATATACATAGAGGTGAGATTTTCATTGGTGATGAGACACAAATGATGTTTTGCGGACCTCCTGCTGATGACCAGCCCTAGCTTCTGACGTAGAGATGGCAATGTGATCACTAGCGATATTAGTGGCAGAACATTTTGTTCCTGCACACTGACTTAATGCCATCGTATGGTACCTACCACTGTTACCCTGCACATTGACTTAATGCCATCGTATGTTACCTACCACTGTTACCCTGCACATTGACTTAATGCCATCGTATGGTACCTACCACTGTTAACCTGCACATTGACTTAATGCCATCGTATGTTACCTACCACTGTTACCCTGCACATTGACTTAATGCCATCGTATGGTACCTACCACTGTTGCCCTGCACATTGAATTAATGCCATCGTATGTTACCTACCACTGTTAACCTGCACACTGACTTAATGCCATCGTATGGTACCTACCACTGTTACCCTGCACATTGACTTAATGCCATTGTATGGTACCTACAACTGTTACCCTGCACATTGACTTAATGCCATCGTATGGTATCTACCACTGTTACCCTGCACATTGACTTAATGCCATTGTATGGTATCTACCACTGTTACCCTGCACACTGACTTAATGCCATCGTATGGTACCTACCACTGTTGCCCTGCACATTGAATTAATGCCATCGTATGTTACCTACCACTGTTAACCTGCACACTGACTTAATGCCATCGTATGGTACCTACCACTGTTACCCTGCACATTGACTTAATGCCATTGTATGGTACCTACAACTGTTACCCTGCACATTGACTTAATGCCATCGTATGGTATCTACCACTGTTACCCTGCACATTGACTTAATGCCATTGTATGGTATCTACCACTGTTACCCTGCACACTGACTTAATGCCATTGTATGGTACCTACCACTGTTACCCTGCACACTGACTTAATGCCATTGTATGGTACCTACCACTGTTACCCTGCACATTGACTTAATGCCATTGTATGGTACCTACCACTGTTACCCTGCACACTGACTTAATGCCATTGTATGGTATCTACCACTGTTACCCTGCACACTGACTTAATGCCATTGTATGGTATCTACCACTGTTACCCTGCACATTGACTTAATGCCATTGTATGGTACCTACCACTGTTACCCTGCACACTGACTTAATGCCATTGTATGGTACCTACCACTGTTACCCTGCACACTGACTTAATGCCATTGTATGGTACCTACCACTGTTACCCTGCACATTGACTTAATGCCATTGTATGGTATCTACCACTGTTACCCTGCACATTGACTTAATGCCATTGTATGGTACCTACCACTGTTACCCTGCACATTGACTTAATGCCATTGTATGGTACCTACCACTGTTACCCTGCACACTGACTTAATGCCATTGTATGGTATCTACCACTGTTACCCTGCACATTGACTTAATGCCATTGTATGGTACCTACCACTGTTACCCTGCACATTGACTTAATGCCATTGTATGGTACCTACCACTGTTACCCTGCACACTGACTTAATGCCATTGTATGGTATCTACCACTGTTACCCTGCACATTGACTTAATGCCATTGTATGGTACCTACCACTGTTACCCTGCACACTGACTTAATGCCATTGTATGGTACCTACCACTGTTACCCTGCACACTGACTTAATGCCATTGTATGGTACCTACCACTGTTACCCTGCACACTGACTTAATGCCATTGTATGGTATCTACCACTGTTACCCTGCACATTGACTTAATGCCATTGTATGGTACCTACCACTGTTACCCTGCACACTGACTTAATGCCATTGTATGGTATCTACCACTGTTACCCTGCACATTGACTTAATGCCATTGTATGGTACCTACCACTGTTACCCTGCACACTGACTTAATGCCATTGTATGGTACCTACCACTGACTTAATGCCATTGTATGGTACCTACCACTGACTTAATGCCATTGTATGGTACCTACCACTGACTTAATGCCATTGTATGGTATCTACCACTGACTTAATGCCATTGTATGGTACCTACCACTGTATTTTCTTGTGTGTTTTACTCCTTGCGAGTATTTATTCTTAGATTTGTTGAAAATTCCTTTCTATCTGTTGATATCTGACCGAGTATTTGAACATTGTTGAGAAAGATTTGTAGGACCTGTTGTATCCTGTTCAAGCAAAAACTAAACTTTGATTTGATACATACAGGTTATCAGAGTGCTGACCGATTGAGAGGAGTGGTACCTACAGTCTGGTACTGATCCAGCTCCATATTGAGAGGAGTGGTACCTACAGTCTGGTACTGATCCAGCTCCATATTGAGAGGAGTGGTACCTACAGTCTGGTACTGATCCAGCTCCATATTGAGAGGAGTGGTACCTACAGTCTGGTACTGATCCAGCTCCATATTGAGAGGAGTGGTACCTACAGTCTGGTACTGATCCAGCTCCATATTGAGAGGAGTGGTACCTACTGCCTGGTTCTGAACCAGCTCCATATTGAGAGGAGTGGTACCTACAGTCTGGTACTGATCCAGCTCCATATTGAGAGGAGTGGTACCTACTGCCTGGTTCTGAACCAGCTCCATATTGAGAGGAGTGGTACCTACAGTCTGGTACTGATCCAGCTCCATATTGAGAGGAGTGGTACCTACAGTCTGGTACTGATCCAACTCCATATTGAGAGGAGTGGTACCTACAGTCTGGTACTGATCCAGCTCCATATTGAGAGGAGTGGTACCTACAGTCTGGTACTGATCCAGCTCCATATTGAGAGGAGTGGTACCTACTGCCTGGTTCTGAACCAGCTCCATATTGAGAGGAGTGGTACCTAGCGTCTGGTTCTGATCCAGCTCCATATTGAGAGGAGTGTTACCTACTGGCTGGTTCTGAACCAGATCCTTATTGAGAGGAGTGGTACCTACTGTCTGGTTCTGAACCAGATCCTTATTGAGAGGAGTGGTACCTACTGTCTGGTTCTGAACCAGATCCTTATTGAGAGGAGTGGTACCTAGCGTCTGGTTCTAAACAAGCTCCTTATTGAGAGGAGTGTTACCTACTGGCTGGTTCTGAACCAGATTCTTATTGAGAGGAGTGGTACCTACTGTCTGGTTCTGAACCAGCTCCTTATTGAGAGGAGTGGCACCTACTGCCTGGTTCTGAACCAGCTCCTTATTGAGAGGTGTGGTACCTACTGTCTGGTTCTGAACCAGATCCTTATTGAGAGGTGTGGTACCTACTGTCTGGTTCTGAACCAGCTCCTTATTGAGAGGTGTGGTACCTACTGTCTGGTTCTGAACCAGCTCCTTATTGAGAGGAGTGGCACCTACTGTCTGGTTCTGAACCAGCTCCTTATTGAGAGGAGTGGCACCTACTGCCTGGTTCTGAACCAGCTTCTTATTGAGAGGAGTGGTACCTACTGTCTGGTTCTGAACCAGCTCCTTATTGAGAGGTGTGGTACCTACTGTCTGGTTCTGAACCAGCTCCTTATTGAGAGGAGTGGCACCTACTGCCTGGTTCTGAACCAGCTCCTTATTGAGAGGTGTGGTACCTACTGTCTGGTTCTGAACCAGCTCCTTATTGAGAGGTGTGGTACCTACTGTCTGGTTCTGAACCAGCTCCTTATTGAGAGGTGTGGTACCTACTGCCTGGTTCTGAACCAGCTCCTTATTGAGAGGTGTGGTACCTACTGTCTGCTTCTGAACCAGCTCCTTATTGAGAGGTGTGGTACCTACTGCCTGGTTCTGAACCAGCTCCTTATTGAGAGGTGTGGTACCTACGGTCTGCTTCTGAACCAGCTCCTTATTGAGAGGTGTGGTACCTACTGTCTGTTTCTGAACCAGCTCCTTATTGAGCGGAGTGGTACCTTCCACCTGGTTCTGAACCAGCTCCTTATTGAGAGGAATGATACCTACTGCCTGGTCCTTAACCAGCTCCTTATTGAGAGGAGTGGTACCTACTTCCTGGTTCTGAACCAGCTCTTTATTGAGAGGTGTGGTACCTACTGCCTGGTCCTTAACCAGCTCCTTAATGACAGGAGTTGTACCTACTGCCTGGTTCTGAACCAGCTCCTTATTGAGAGGAATAATACCTACTGTCTGGTTCTGAACCAGCTCCTTATTGAGAGGAATGATACCTACTGCCTGGTCCTTAACCAGCTCCTTAATGAGAGGAGTGGTACCTACTTCCTGCTTCTGAACCAGCTCCATATTGAGAGGAGTGGTACCTACTGCCTGGTTCTGAACCAGCTCCATATTGAGAGGAGTGGTACCTACAGTCTGGTACTGATCCAGCTCCATATTGAGAGGAGTGGTACCTACTGCCTGGTTCTGAACCAGCTCCATATTGAGAGGAGTGGTACCTACAGTCTGGTACTGATCCAGCTCCATATTGAGAGGAGTGGTACCTACAGTCTGGTACTGATCCAACTCCATATTGAGAGGAGTGGTACCTACAGTCTGGTACTGATCCAGCTCCATATTGAGAGGAGTGGTACCTACAGTCTGGTACTGATCCAGCTCCATATTGAGAGGAGTGGTACCTACTGCCTGGTTCTGAACCAGCTCCATATTGAGAGGAGTGGTACCTAGCGTCTGGTTCTGATCCAGCTCCATATTGAGAGGAGTGTTACCTACTGGCTGGTTCTGAACCAGATCCTTATTGAGAGGAGTGGTACCTACTGTCTGGTTCTGAACCAGATCCTTATTGAGAGGAGTGGTACCTACTGTCTGGTTCTGAACCAGATCCTTATTGAGAGGAGTGGTACCTAGCGTCTGGTTCTAAACAAGCTCCTTATTGAGAGGAGTGTTACCTACTGGCTGGTTCTGAACCAGATTCTTATTGAGAGGAGTGGTACCTACTGTCTGGTTCTGAACCAGCTCCTTATTGAGAGGAGTGGCACCTACTGCCTGGTTCTGAACCAGCTCCTTATTGAGAGGTGTGGTACCTACTGTCTGGTTCTGAACCAGATCCTTATTGAGAGGTGTGGTACCTACTGTCTGGTTCTGAACCAGCTCCTTATTGAGAGGTGTGGTACCTACTGTCTGGTTCTGAACCAGCTCCTTATTGAGAGGAGTGGCACCTACTGTCTGGTTCTGAACCAGCTCCTTATTGAGAGGAGTGGCACCTACTGCCTGGTTCTGAACCAGCTTCTTATTGAGAGGAGTGGTACCTACTGTCTGGTTCTGAACCAGCTCCTTATTGAGAGGTGTGGTACCTACTGTCTGGTTCTGAACCAGCTCCTTATTGAGAGGAGTGGCACCTACTGCCTGGTTCTGAACCAGCTCCTTATTGAGAGGTGTGGTACCTACTGTCTGGTTCTGAACCAGCTCCTTATTGAGAGGTGTGGTACCTACTGTCTGGTTCTGAACCAGCTCCTTATTGAGAGGTGTGGTACCTACTGCCTGGTTCTGAACCAGCTCCTTATTGAGAGGTGTGGTACCTACTGTCTGCTTCTGAACCAGCTCCTTATTGAGAGGTGTGGTACCTACTGCCTGGTTCTGAACCAGCTCCTTATTGAGAGGTGTGGTACCTACGGTCTGCTTCTGAACCAGCTCCTTATTGAGAGGTGTGGTACCTACTGTCTGTTTCTGAACCAGCTCCTTATTGAGCGGAGTGGTACCTTCCACCTGGTTCTGAACCAGCTCCTTATTGAGAGGAATGATACCTACTGCCTGGTCCTTAACCAGCTCCTTATTGAGAGGAGTGGTACCTACTTCCTGGTTCTGAACCAGCTCTTTATTGAGAGGTGTGGTACCTACTGCCTGGTCCTTAACCAGCTCCTTAATGACAGGAGTTGTACCTACTGCCTGGTTCTGAACCAGCTCCTTATTGAGAGGAATAATACCTACTGTCTGGTTCTGAACCAGCTCCTTATTGAGAGGAATGATACCTACTGCCTGGTCCTTAACCAGCTCCTTAATGAGAGGAGTGGTACCTACTTCCTGCTTCTGAACCAGCTCCTTATTGAGAGGTGTGGTACCTACTGTCTGGTCCTGAACCAGTTCCTTATTGAGAGGAGTGGTACCTACTGCCTGGTTCTTAACCAGCTCCTAATTGAGAGGAGTGGTACCTACTGCCTGGTTCTGAACCAGCTCCTTATTGAGCGGAGTGGTACCTTCTGCCTGGTTCTGAACCAGCTCCTTATTGAGCGGAGTGGTACCTACTGTCTGGTACTGAACCAGCTCCTTATTGAGAGGTGTGGTACCTACTTCCTGGTTCTGAACCAGCTCCTTATTGAGAGGTGTGGTACCTACTGCCTGGTTCTTAACCAGCTCCTTATTGAGAAGTGTGTCACCTGCTCTATCAACACTTCAACAGGAGTGCTGGGAGTCAACAGGTCGGCGCCACCGCCTGAGAAAACCAGCCATCTCCAGACATAACAAAACCATAATAGAGAAAAGGCCTCTGTGTGCCAACTCTTCACACCCAAGCCAGAGGTACCAACAGACAGAAAGACTGAATGCAGTTGACCTCTGCACACGACCTCTAAGAGTCTTCTCTCTCAGACCACCGATGAAACATTACTCTGACAGCGACACAGCCCAGAGACAGTCATTTGGCTGATTTCCAAAAGGGACGGTTAGACTCTGAGACAGTCATATGAGGTCATGTTAATGTACCCAGCGAGAACACGCAGTCTGGCTTACAGTGCTAACTACAACTCCAGAGCACACTACAGCTGACGAGAGAGCACTACACAGAGTATACGCTCATATTTGTTTCTCTTTCAATAAATGCTAATGAGTTGTTAAGAGGAAAGGAACATGTTTGAAATGAAGTAGCACTTACCAGAGTGTTGGCTGCTATGTATCCCTGTGCTGACTTGTCTGAAAGAGAAAGGAATCAGACATCTCATTCTCTTACATTAACAACACACTGACAGTTATATATAACCAAAAGAACAACACACTGACAGTTAAATATAACCAAGATGACAACACACTGACAGTTAAATATAACCAAGATGACAACACACTGACAGTTAAATATAACCAAGATGACAACACACTGACAGTTAAATATAACCAAGATGACAACACACTGACAGTTAAATATAACCAAGATGACAACACACTGACAGTTAAATATAACCAAGATGACAACACACTGACAGTTAAATATAACCAAGATGACAACACACTGACAGTTAAATATAACCAAGATGACAACACACTGACAGTTAAATATAACCAAGATGACAACACACTGACAGTTAAATATAACCAAGATGACAACACACTGACAGTTAAATATAACCAAGATGACAACACACTGACAGTTAAATATAACCAAGATGACAACACACTGACAGTTAAATATAACCAAGATGACAACACACTGACAGTTAAATATAACCAAGATGACATCACACTGACAGTTAAATATAACCAAGATGACATCACACTGACAGTTAAATATAACCAAGATGACAACACACTGACAGTTAAATATAACCAAGATGACATCACACTGACAGTTAAATATAACCAAAAGAACAACACACTGACAATGAAATATAACCAAGATGACAACACACTGACAATAAAATATAAATAAGATGACACAGTTAAATATAACCAAGAGGACAACACACCTACAGTTAAATATAACCAAGACATGCAAAAGTGTGTGTGGTAGCTATGAGATCTGACCGCATGTACTGTAGACTCTTCAATAAATATTCAAAGCCTTTGCTCACCATAGCAGCATATTTTCGCTAACTCAATTATTCAGAAATGTAATGCAGAGAGATGATCTGAAACACAGACAGCAGCATCTGTGTTTGTGTGTTGTTACCTCCGGGGGTGAAGCTCATGTATTTCTGGTTGTTGACAGTCTCTTTGGAGTCGTAGAACTTGAGCACGTCCAGCACGGCCTGAGGGTTCTTCTTCTGCTCCAGCTTGGTGATGTTGGAGGTCTGAAGGAGCCGCGCCCACTGCTCTGGGATGCCCTGATTGAGAGAGGTCGCAGGTCATAGGTCAGAGGTCAGATCCACTCTGTGACTTCATAGCTACCACGGCACAAATGTTCATGTCTTGTTTATTTTTAACACGCAGTGGTAATATGGGCCATTTAAGGGTATACTCGAAACCTTCACTGTACACCTTCCTTGTCTGTGATGTACCGTATAACGCTGAAATGTATTTACTGGAACGTTGATCTGTCAAAGATGTACGTACAGTGAACTCCCCTGTAACAGCATCAAAGCCAACATGGATGGTGTGCTCAAAGTCTGAGGGCAGGGAGATCTCAGGGCGCTCCTTCTCCTTCTTCTTGTTCGCTGCACGGGAGAAAACAAAAAGAACATTCAGATCTAGTTCTGATACATAGTACACCGACATTTTCGACATTTCGAATCAGTGTCGTATTATTCCTGAGCAGAGATTAAAAATATTTTTAGAACAAGTATTGTCTTTACACGGATTTTATGTCTCTAGCAACTTTGATATAACTCTGATTGTTTCACTCTTTGCCGAGGGTGGAGCTAAATATACATACAATACCCCTTTCTCAAATTGCATAACTTAGAGAGGGCTCCTAACCCTCATAAAGGTGTGATGTTACTCTATCACTGATCAATGGGTTCCTTGTTGTCAATGGACCTCGTGAGCCAGTGGTGATGTCTAGGGACACAATTTTCCTGGAAACCCAAAACAACTCCAGGCCTTGTTTTTCCTGTTTAGGTCATGAGGTCAGGAGAAGCTCATGCAGGACTCTAGTTCTACATTAAAGTGTGATATGCAGCTGTCTGCTTACTCTTGTCTCCTCCAGGGAAGATGGAGCGCAGGCGGACCTTCTTGTTCTTCTCTTCAGGAGCCATTGGGAGAGGTTTGGAGCCGTGATTCACTGATGTAGAGTCTCGGGAACTACTGTTCATTCTCAAGGGAGGGGCTGGCGGTTTCTCTTCAATATCGACTCTATCGGACATCTTTAGTGACACTCACAATCTCCTAGGAAGAAAGAAAAACAAGAGAGAGGGAAGTTTAGCATGGTGCTATAATAATTTATTTTCTAAGAGAATCTTAGGATCAAACGGGAAAAGGAGAAGAGAGCCTTGCCTACAGGTCCACAACTCCCTCTGCACACTGCAGGCTGACAACACATCAACATCCATCAACGTCCAACATCCCATCAACATCCAACATACATCAGCATCCATCAACATCCAACATCCATCAATATCCATCAACATCCAACAACATCCATGAAAATCCATCAACATCCAGCCCCCATTTAGAGACGGATTTTCCATCTCAATAACTGAATCAAGAAATGTGAGGAACGTTGGTAGTGGTTTTGAACGTGAGTACAAATGCTGTAACACATATGAGTTGCCTTAGACTTCATCAGGAGTTCAACATGACGCCACAAGATAAAGCCTTTGAATGGCTGTCTCTCTCCCCCTCACTGTGTAATGTTTGCTGTCAGTAGAGGCATGAGCAGCTTCTAGCCAGCGGGTTTAAATCCCCATGGGTCACAAGAAGGGCTCTCTCTGTGCTCCAGGGGGGCACAATATCCATAATCTGTCTCTACATAAACCTACAATTTCCTGTCATAGTTTCACTCTCTGGTTCCTAATCTTTTTCTTGGAGGAAGGCCTCTGTGTTCAGAAACTACTCTGTGTAATGTTTCAGATCTGCTGTGTGTCAAAGAAAAAACAATCCAATCACAAGACTCACAGACTGGAAAACATCTAGCTATAAAACCATGTTTAAATCTAAATGACTACATTCAACAGAAGCTCTGCACTAAGTAGATTAAACATATTTGCTGAGATGCTGTTCCAATTGTCTGCCAAACTGATGGAGAGAAACTGACAAGAAAGTTTACAGTATATAGACTGCAGCCCATCGACTTACATTCATATAGGAGGAGATAAATCCACCAGTACACATCTGACTTCATCTGGCATCATCTGTAAACAGAATATCTAGTCCTCAGCATAGTGAAACCCTTGCATCTCTGATTGACACATATTCTCATGTAACATCATGAACTATTGCAGTTTGTACTGTATTTTGTAGCCTATTTATAGTATTCTGCCTGTGTAACATGATAATCCGAGATTCAGCCCAGCCTCAGTTCAGACAGACACTCCCAGATATAGAAACACTGACATTCAAACCAATCAATGTTTATGACACTACATGTTTCAGGAACATAGCTCACAATTCCGGTGTCTGTTACATTGTGTTCCATTACACTATGCTGCATGTTACATTGTGTTCCATTATACTATGGCGTCTGTAACATTGTGTTCCATTACACTATGGTGTATGTTACATTGTGTTCCATTACACTATGGTGCCTGTTACATTGTGTTCCATTACACTATGGTGCCTGTTACATTGTGTTCCGTTACACTATGGTGTCTGTAACATTGTGTTCCATTACACTATGGTGTATGTTACATTGTGTTCCATTACACTATGGTGCCTGTTACATTGTGTTCCATTACACTATGGTGTATGCTACATCGTGTTCCATTACACTATGGTGTCTGTTACATTGTGTTCCATTACACTATGGTGTCTGTTACATTGTGTTCCATTACACTATGGTGTCTGTTACATTGTGTTCCATTACACTATGGTGTCTGTTACATTGTGTTCCATTACACTATGGTGTCTGTTACGTTGTGTTCCATTACACTATGATGTCGGTTACATTGTGTTCCATTACACTATGGTGTCTGTTACATTTCACAAAACATTCTCTCAGGCATCTTTGTCCTAAATGTTAATATTTGAGGCATTTGGGCCAGCGATTTATAATGTGTGTTCAAGGCATGTCTCCTCGGCTACAGTTAGGATAGGGTCCAGTTAGGGTAGTGCCCAGTAAGGGTAGGGACCAGTAAGGGTAGGGACCAGTTAGGGTAGTGACCAGTTAGGGTAGTGGCCAGTTAGGGTAGTGGCCAGTTAGGGTAGGAAACAGTTAGGGTAGTGAGCAGTAAGGGTAGGGAACAGTTAGGGTAGTGCCCAGTAAGGGTAGGGAACAGTTAGGGTAGTGCCCAGTAAGGGTTGTGCCCAGTAAGGGTAGGGACCAGTTAGGGTAGGGAAGAGTTAGGGTAGTGAGCAGTAAGTGTAGTGCCCAGTAAGGGTAGGGAACAGTTAGGGTAGGGACCAGTAAGGGTAGTGCCCAGTAAGGGTAGGAAACAGTTAGGGTAGTGCCCAGTAAGGGTAGTGCCCAGTAAGGGTCGGGCCCAGGAGGGTAGTGCCCAGTAAGGGCAGGGAGCAGTTAGGGTAGTGAGCAGTAATGGTAGTGCCCAGTAAGGGTAGGAAACAGTTAGGGTAGTGACCAGTAAGGGTAGTGCCCAGTAAGGGTAGGGGCCAGTTAGGATAGTGACCAGTAAGGGTAGGGTCCAGTTAGGGTAGTAACCAGTAAGGGTTGTGCCCAGTAAGGGTAGGGTCCAGGAGGGTAGTGCCCAGTAACGGTAGGGAGCAGTTAGGGTAGTGAGCAGTAAGGGTAGTGCCCAGTAAGGGTAGGGGCCAGTTAGGGTAGTGACCAGTAAGGGTATTGCCCAGTAAGGGTAGTGCCCAGTAAGGGTAGTGACCAGTAAGGGTAGTGCCCAGTAAGGGTAGTGACCGTTAAGGGTAGTGCCCAGTTAGGATAGTGACCAGTTAGGATAGTGACCAGTTAGGGTAGGGTCCAGTTAGGGTAGTACCCAGTAAGGGTAGGGACCAGTAAGTGTAGTGCCCTGTAAGGGTAGGGACCAGGTTAGGGTAGTGACCAGTTAGGGTAGTGCCCAGTAAGGGTAGTGCCCAGTAAGAGTAGTGCCCAGTAAGGGTAGGGACCAGTAAGGGTAGTGACAAGTTAGGGTAGGGTCCAGTTAGGGTAGTGCCCAGTAAGGGTAGTGCCCAGTAAGGGTAGGGACCAGGTTAGGGTAGGGACCAGGTTAGGGTAGGGACCAGGTTAGGGCAGGGACCAGTTTGGGCAGGGACCAGGTTAGGGCAGGGCCCAGTAAGGAGCTAACAGGTTAGGGCAGGGACCAGGTTAGGGCAGGGGCCAGGTTAGGGTAGGGACCAGGTTAGGGCAGGGACCTGGTTAGGGCAGGGACCAGGTTAGTGCAGGGCCCAGTAAGGAGCTAACAGGTTAGGGCAGGGACCAGGTTAGGGTAAGGACCAGGTTAGGGCAGGGACCAGGTTAGGGCAGGGACCAGGTTAGGGCAGGGACCAGGTTAGGGCAGGGACCAGTAAGGAGCTAACAGGTTAGGGCAGGGACCAGGTTAGGGCAGGGACCAGGTTAGGGCAGGGCCCAGTAAGGAGCTAACAGGTTAGGGCAGGGACCAGGTTAGGGCAGGGACCAGGTTAGGGCAGGGGCCAGGTTAGGGCAGGGCCCAGTAAGGAGCTAACAGGTTAGGGCAGTAATATAATATGAAGCAGAGGTTCTTGTTTTTCTCTGCTGCTCTGTTCCATTATTATTCCAGCTGCAGGCTTTAGGGAGCCCTCTCCTGGAGCACCAGGACCAGGGTAATATAATGAGATTGACAAGAGCATGCTCTGCATAGGAAATAGTGGTCCCTGTAGGAATAGAAGCAGCATACAGAACAGTGAGCCAGACCTGTAGCTTGCAGTAATGCAGCCCCCGAGTTAGGGATTTCAACATCATCAGGAACATTGGCCTATTTTAGGTAATGTGGAGAGGGGACTCAGATGAATGTAGGGAAAGTCATGAAGATGGGTAAGTCATCTGAAAGGCTCAGAGAGGATAAATGTGGTTAAGTGAAGGTTAGGGTCAACCCTGTGCACTACAGATTAAGATGATGAGAAAACAGCAACAGATTACAGTAATTCCCTCCAATGTAAACTAGTAAAAGTCAATGAAGAGCATCCTTCAAAATGACAGCACATTTTTCTCAGGCTGCGAGCTACTGATCCATTTGGTGCTGGAATTGTGCTATTGATGTCAAAATGCTTTGTTTGACTGTGAAATCACAACAGGGATAGAGAGATAGAGAGAGAGAGAGCTGGGGTCCCCTCTTTCATCCTCAATCCCTCCATCCTCCATCTTAGGATCTTTTCATAGCCTTGCCCTGAGGCCCATCATGTGATGTAGTCTCTGAATCAGGGCCTGGCACACAGCCTCTCAGACTGGACACCTATATTAGTGGACAAAGACCAGCAGGCAGCACAGGATTTACTCCCGGACCATGGGAAATCTCTCATATATAGAGGTAGAAGGAGCCTTTGAGACATCAAATATCTGTGTGTGTGTGTTTTTGGTTTTACTATAGTTGGACCAGAGGTCCTCACAAGGATAGTAAAACAAGATGAATTCGGTGAGGGCTAGAGTTAGAATTAGCGTCAGGGTTTGGTTAAGGGTTAGGGTTAGGGAAAATAGGATTTTGAATTGGAATCAATTGTTTGGTCCCCACAACGATAGTAAACAAACGTTTGTGTGTGTTAGCGTGTGTATATATGTGTTGATTAGAAGCCTATATGTAAGGTGTTTATGGAGAGTTTGTTACATCCTCAGGCCTCAGCATGGAACATGTATGTTTTCAGTGATAATACACTAAAGTAGCCGTGTCCCTGGAGGACTGAAACAGTCAACACAAAGCTTCCTCCTGCACTTGTTTAGGTATTGGTGAGTTTTTCTGGATATAGAGTGAGATGTCATTAGATTCACTTTGACTACAGGAGGGTCTGTCTACCGTCCTGCAGTCTGGTTATCCTGCACACCATCAGAGAATAGCTTAGAGTAATGCTAAAATACTCGAATTAAGCTTTGACTACAGGAGGGTCTGTCCACCGCCCTGCAGGCTGGTTATCCTGCACACCATCAGAGAATAGCTTAGAGTAATGCTAAAATACTCGAATTAAGCTTTGACTACAGGAGGGTCTGTCCACCGCCCTGCAGTCTGGTTATCCTGCACACCATCAGAGAATAGCTTAGAGTAATGCTAAAATACTCGAATTAAGCTTTGACTACAGGAGGGTCTGTCCACCGCCCTGCAGTCTGGTTATCCTGCACACCATCAGAGAATAGCTTAGAGTAATGCTAAAATACTCGAATTAAGCTTTGACTACAGGAGGGTCTGTCTACCGCCCTGCAGTCTGGTTATCCTGCACACCATCAGAGAATAGCTTAGAGTAATGCTAAAATACTCGAATTAAGCTTTGACTACAGGAGGGTCTGTCTACCGCCCTGCAGTCTGGTTATCCTGCACACCATCAGAGAATAGCTTAGAGTAATGCTAAAATACTCGAATTAAGCTTTGACTACAGGAGGGTCTGTCTACCGCCCTGCAGTCTGGTTATCCTGCACACCATCAGAGAATAGCTTAGAGTAATGCTAAAATACTCGAATTAAGCTTTGACTACAGGAGGGTCTGTCCACCGCCCTGCAGTCTGGTTATCCTGCACACCATCAGAGAATAGCTTAGAGTAATGCTAAAATACTCGAATTAAGCTTTGACTACAGGAGGGTCTGTCCACCGCCCTGCAGTCTGGTTATCCTGCACACCATCAGAGAATAGCTTAGAGTAATGCTAAAATACTCGAATTAAGCTTTGACTACAGGAGGGTCTGTCCACCGCCCTGCAGTCTGGTTATCCTGCACACCATCAGAGAATAGCTTAGAGTAATGCTAAAATACTCGAATTAAGCTTTGACTACAGGAGGGTCTGTCTACCGCCCTGCAGTCTGGTTATCCTGCACACCATCAGAGAATAGCTTAGAGTAATGCTAAAATACTCGAATTAAGCTTTGACTACAGGAGGGTCTGTCCACCGCCCTGCAGTCTGGTTATCCTGCACACCATCAGAGAATAGCTTAGAGTAATGCTAAAATACTCGAATTAAGCTTTGACTACAGGAGGGTCTGTCTACCGCCCTGCAGTCTGGTTATCCTGCACACCATCAGAGAATAGCTTAGAGTAATGCTAAAATACTCGAATTAAGCTTTGACTACAGGAGGGTCTGTCTACCGCCCTGCAGTCTGGTTGTCCTGCACACCATCAGAGAATAGCTTAGAGTAATGCTAAAAAGGACTACTTTTAACAAGTACTTTTTTTACAATCATTTACAAAAATAAACTTAGTGAAAGAACTGTGCAGAGACAAACTTAAGTAACGGAATTACAGTAGCAGTTTAATATCTGCTCTGAATTAAGAGTGAAAGATGTCTGCAGAAAGAATAGGGTTTCAGCTATGACATGACATGTACTGTGCTACATTTAGCATGATTTGATATGTTTTAACAAACCTTTTCTATTTGTGTACTTATGTATTGTATATATGGTTTTTTTGTGATGTGGTTTTCATACAAGCCCTTTGGCTTCCAACCCCACCTGCACACTGCTATTTTTATTGATTTGTTTTGGTGCAAATAAATTCAACTTAAACTTAAGCTTAAACATATCACCGTGAGTTTGAACAAATCTATTTTGGTTATTCAAATACAGTAAAGGGAAGTGGATTCACATCCGGTAACGGAATTACAGTAACGGAATTACATCATAGGCTCTGATCTGTATTACATAATTATGCATTTCATTATCCTCATATTTCACACGTTTGGACATCACAGCCCAGCACAGCAGAGCACAGTAGAGTAGAGTGCAGTACAATACAGCACAGCACAGCAGAGTAAAGTAGGGTAGAGTTCAGTACAGTGCAGTAGAGTTCAGTACATTACAGTAGAGTTCAGTACAGTACAGTAAAGTAGGGTATACTCAACTCTTCTCTACTATACTATACTCTACTTTACTGTACTGTATTGTACTGTACTAATGTGCTCTACTTAATGTACTGTACTGTGCTATCCACACTTGTGAAACATACATCTATGATACACTACATGACCAAAGGACACCTGCTCGTTGAACATCTCATTCAAAACTCATGAGCATTAATATGGAGTTGGTCCCCCCTTTGCTGCTATAACAGCCTCCACTCTTCTGGGAAGGCTTTCCACTAGATGTTGGAATGTTGCTGTGGGGACTTGCTTCCATTCAGCCACAAGATCATTAGTGAGGTCGGGCACTGATGTTGGACTATTAGGTCTGGCTCGCAGTCAGCGTTTCAATTCATCCCAAAGGTATTCGATGGGGTTGATTGAGGTCAGAGCTCTGTGCAGGCCAGTCAAGTTATTCTAAACCGATCTCGACAAACCATTTCTATGTGGACCTCGCTTTGTGCACAGGGGCATTGTCATGCTGAAACAGGAAAGGGCCTTCGTCAAAGTCTTGCCACAAAGTTGGAAGCACAGAATCGGCTAGAATGTCATTGTATGTAGTAGCGTCAAGATTTTCCTTCACTGGAACTAAGGGGCCTAGCCCGAACCATGAAAAACATCCCCAGACCATTATTCCTCCTCCACCAATCTTTACAGTTGCCACTATGCATTGGGGTAGGTAGCGTTCACCTGGAATCCGCCAAACCCCGAATCGACCATTGGACTGCCAGATGGTGAAGCGTGATTCATTCTCCAGAGTCCAATGGTTGAGAGCTTTACACCACTCCAGCTGACGCTTGGCATTGCTCATGGTGATCTTAGGCTTGTGTGTGGATCCTCGGCCATGGAAACCTATTTGATGAAGCTCCCGACTAACAGTTATTTTGCTGATGTTGCTTACAGAGGCAGTTTGGAACTCGGTACTGAGTGTTGCAACCGAGGACAGACGATGTTTACGCACTATACGTAAACAAATTTGACGAACTGACTTGTTGGAAAGGTGGCATCCTATGACGGTGCCACATTGAAAGTCACTGAGCTCTTCAGTAAGGTCATTCCACTGCCAGTATGTCTATGGAGATTGCATGGCTGTGTGCTCAATTTTATACAACTGTCAGCAACGGGTGTGGTTGAAATAGCCAAATCCACTTATTTGAAGGGGTTTCTACAACCTGATTGGAGTCCACCTGTGGTAAATTAAATTGATTGGACATGATATGGAAAGGCACACACCTGCCTATATAAGGTCTCAAGCCATGAGGTCGAAGCAATTGTCCGTAGATCTCTGGAGATACCTGAAAATAGCTGTGCAGTGACGCTCCCCATCCAACCTGACAGAGCTTGAGAGGATCTGAAGAGAAGAGTGGGAGAAAGTCCCTGAATACAGGTGTGCCATGCTTATAGCGTCATACCCAAGAAGGCTCGAGGCTGTAATCACTGCCAAATGTTCTTCAACAAAGTACTGAGTAAAGGGTCTGAATAGTTATGTAAATGTGACATTTTCAGTTTTATTTTATTATACATTTGAAAAAATTACTAAAAACCTGTCTTGCTTTGTCATTATGGGGTATTGTGTGTAGGTTGATGAGAAAAAAAATATTTAATCCATTTAAGAATGGGGCTCTAACGTAACAAAATGTGGAAAAAGTCAAGGGGTCTGAATACTTTCCGAATGCACTGTATATACATGTACAGTACCAGTCAAAGGTTTGGACACACCTACTCATTCCAGGGGTTTTCTTTATTTCTACTATTTTCTACATTGTAGAATAATAGTGAAGACATCAAAACTATGAAATAACACATATGGAATCATGTAGTAACCCCAAAAAAGTGTTAAATAAATCTAAATAGATTTTATATTTGAGATTCTTCAAAGTAGCCACCCTTTGCCTTGATGACAGCTTTGCTCACTCTTGGCATGCTCTCAACCAGCTTCATGAATAAGTTAACAGGTGTGCCTTGTTAAAAGTTAATTTGTGGAATTTCTTTCCTTCTTAATGCGTTTGAACCAATCAGTTGTGTTGTGACAAGGTAGGGTTGGTATATTTGCTAAAAGACCAAGTCCATATTATGGCAAGAACAGCTCAAATAGTCAAAGAGAAATGACAGGCCATCATTAATTAAATCAAATCAAATTGTATTGGTCACATACAAGTGATTCGCAGATGTTATTGCAGGTGTAGCGAAATGCTTGTGCTTCTAACTACGACAGTGCAGTAATATCTAACAAGTAATATCTAACAAACTACAGAACATATACCCAATACACACAAATCTAAGTAGGAAGACTATATACATATGGGCGAGCGATGTCAGAGTGGAACGGACTGACATTACTTTAAGACATGAAGGTTAGTCAATCCGGAAAACTTCTAGAATATTGCAAGTTTCTTCAAGTGCAGTCGCAAAAACCATCAAGAGCTATGATGAAACTGGCTCTCATGAGGACTGACACAGGAAAGGAAGACCCAGAGTTACCTCTGCTGCAGAGGAAACATTCTTTAGAGTTACCAGCCTCAGAAATTGGTCATTAACTGCACCTCAGATTGCAGCCCAAATAAATGCTTCACAGAGTTCAAGTAAAAGACTCATCTCAACATCAACTGTTCAGAGGAGACTGTGTGAATCAGGCCCTCATGGTCAAATTGCTGCAAAGAAATCACAACTAAAAGACACCAATAAAAGAAGAGATTTGCTTGGGCCAAGAAACACGAGCAGTGGAAATCTGTCCTTTGGTCTGATGAGTCCAAATTTGAGATTTTTGGTTCCAACCGCTGTGTCGTTGTGAAACACAGAGTAGGTGAACGGATGATCTCTGCCTGTTTGGTTCACACCGTGAAGCATGGAGGAGGAGGTGTGATGGTGTGGGGGTGCTTTGCTGTTGACACTGTCAGTAATTTATTTAGAATTCAAGGCATACTTAATCAGCATGGCTACCACAGCATTCTGCAGCGATATGCCATCCCATCTGGTTTGCTCTTAATGTGACTATCATTTGTTTTTCAACATGACAATGACCCAATGTATACCTCCTGTGTAAGGGCTACTGTTCCTAGGCCGTCATTGAAAATAAGAATTTGTTCTTAACTGACTTGCCTAGTTAAATAAAGGTAAAATAAAAAAATATTTAAAAAATTGACCAAGAAGCAGAGTGATGGATTGCCGCATCAGATGACCTGGCCTCCACAATCACCTGACCTCAACCCAATTGAGATGATTTGGGATTAGTTGGACCAAAGAGTGAAGGAAAAGCAGCCAACAAGTACTCAGCACATGTGGGAACTCCTTTAAGACTGTTGGAAAAGCATTCCAGGGGAAGCTGGTTGAGAGAATGCCAAGTGTGTGCAAAGCTGTCATCAAGGCAAAGGGTGGCTACTTTTGAAAAACACTTTTTTGGTTACTACATGATTCCATATGTGTTATTTCATAGTTTTGATGTCTTCACTACTCTTCAACAATGTAGAAAATAGTAAAAATAAAGAAAACTCCTGGAATGAGTAGGTGTGTCCATATGTGTTTACTGGTACTGTATGTATATAATTATACAAAACCCAGACCAGGCCAGATATGACCTTTACTGGTACTGTACTCACACGCATTTCGCTAAAATCACATTAACATCTGCTAACCATGTGTATGTGACAAATACAATTGGATTTGATTTGATTTGACCTTTACTGGTACTGTATGTATATATATAATTATACAAAACCGAGACGTGGGCCAGATATGACCTTTACTGGTACTGTATATATATAATTAT
The DNA here is from genome assembly GCF_002021735.2 of Oncorhynchus kisutch. Lineage (NCBI taxonomy): Eukaryota > Metazoa > Chordata > Actinopteri > Salmoniformes > Salmonidae > Oncorhynchus > Oncorhynchus kisutch. The sequence goes on along the minus strand of NC_034202.2, from coordinate 31,559,815 downwards.
ACAAAACCCAGACGCAGGCCAGATATGACCTTTACTGGTACTGTATATATATAATTATACAAAACCCAGACGCGGGCCAGATATGACCTATACTGGTACTGCATGTATATAATTATACAAAACCCAGACACGGGCCAGATATGACCTTTACTGGTACTGTATGTATATAATTATACAAAACCCACATGCTGGCCAGATATGACCTTTACTGGTACTGTATATATATATATATATATAATTATACAAAACCCAGACGCGGGCCAGATATGACCTTTACTGGTACTGTATATACATAATTATACAAAACCCAGACGCAGGCCAGATATGACCTTTACTGGTACTGTATATATATAATTATACAAAACCCAGACGCGGGCCAGATATGACCTATACTGGTACTGCATGTATATAATTATACAAAACCCAGACACGGGCCAGATATGACCTTTACTGGTACTGTATGTATATAATTATACAAAACCCACATGCTGGCCAGATATGACCTTTACTGGTACTGTATATATATATATATATATAATTATACAAAACCCAGACGCGGGCCAGATATGACCTTTACTGGTACTGTATATACATAATTATACAAAACCCAGACGCAGGCCAGATATGACCTTTACTGGTACTGTATATATATAATTATACAAAACCCAGACGCGGGCCAGATATGACCTTTACTGGTACTGTATATATATATAATTATACAAAACCCAGACGTGGGCCAGATATGACCATTACTGGTACTGTATATATATAATTAGACAAAACCCAGACGCGGGCCAGATATGACCTTTACTGGTACTGTATGTATATATATAATTATAATTATACAAAACCCAGACGTGGGCCAGATATGACCTTTACTGGTACTGTATATAAATAATTATACAAAACCCAGACGCGGGCCAGATATGACCTTTACTGGTACTGTATATATATAATTAGACAAAACCCAGACGCAGGCCAGATATGACCTTTACTGGTACTGTATATATATAATAATACAAAACCCAGACGCGGGCCAGATATGACCTTTACTGGTACTGTATATATATATAATTAGACAAAACCCAGACGCGGGCCAGATATGACCTTTACTGGTACTGTATATATATAATTATACAAAACCCAGACGCGGGCCAGATATGACCTTTACTGGTACTGTATATATATAATTAGACAAAACCCAGACGCGGGCCAGATATGACCTTTACTGGTACTGTATGTATATATATAATTATAATTATACAAAACCCAGACGCAGGCCAGATATGACATGTATATATATAATTATACAAAACCCAGACGCGGGCCAGATATGACCTTTACTGGTACTGTATATATATAATTATACAAAACCCAGACACGGGCCAGATATGACCTTTACTGGTACTGTATGTATATAATTATACAAAACCCAGACGCGGGCCAGATATGACCTTTACTGGTACTGTATATACATAATTATACAAAACCCAGACGCGGGCCAGATATGACCTTTACTGGTACTGTATATATATAATTAGACAAAACCCAGACGCAGGCCAGATATGACCTTTACTGGTACTGTATGTATATATATAATTATACAAAACCCAGACGCAGGCCAGATATGACCTTTACTGGTACTGTATATATATATAATTAGACAAAACCCAGACGCAGGCCAGATATGACCTTTACTGGTACTGTATATATATAATTATACAAAACCCAGACGCAGGCCAGATATGACCTTTACTGGTACTGTATATATATAATTATACAAAACCCAGACGAGGGCCAGATATGACCTTTACTGGTACTGTATATATATAATTATACAAAACCCAGACGCAGGCCAGATATGACCTTTACTGGTACTGTATATATATAATAATACAAAACCCAGACACGGGCCAGATTTGACCTTTACTGGTACTGTATATATATAATAATACAAAACCCAGACACGGGCCAGATTTGACCTTTACTGGTACTGTATATATATAATAATACAAAACCCAGACACGGGCCAGATATGACCTTTACTGGTACTGTATATATATAATAATACAAAACCCAGACACGGGGAAGATATGACCTTTACTGGTACTGTATATATATAATTAGACAAAACCCAGACGAGGGCCAGATATGACCTTTACTGGTACTGTATATATATAATAATACAAAACCCAGACACGGGCCAGATATGACCTTTACTGGTACTGCATGTATATAATTATACAAAACCCAGACACGGGCCAGATATGACCTTTACTGGTACAGTATGTATGTATATATAATAATACAAAACCCAGACGTGGGCCAGATATGACCTTTACTGGTACTGTATATATATATAATTATACAAAACCCAGACGCGGGCCAGATATGACCTTTACTGGTACTGTATATATATAATAATACAAAACCCAGACACGGGCCAGATATGACCTTTACTGGTACTGCATGTATATAATTATACAAAACCCAGACACGGGCCAGATATGACCTTTACTGGTACTGTATATATATAATAATACAAAACCTAGACGCAGGCCAGATATGACCATTACTGGTACTGTATATATATAATTATACAAAACCCAGACGCGGGCCAGATATGACCTTTACTGGTACTGTATATATATATAATTATACAAAACCCAGACGCAGGCCAGATATGACCATTACTGGTACTGTATGTATATATATAATTATACAAAACCCAGACGCGGGCCAGATATGACCTTTACTGGTACTGTATATATATAGAATTATACAAAACCCAGACGCGGGCCAGATATGACCTTTACTGGTACTGTATGTATATAATTATACAAAACCCAGACGCGTGCCAGATCTGACCACTACAGTAAAAACACAGACCAATCAGGTCCCTATCTGGTTCGCAGACAAGGTGGAATGAATAATCAGTGCTTGCATCAACAAATCAGAGGATGTTCAGAGGTTTCAGCACGCAACTCATTTAAACAACACTTATGAATGCATCCCAGTATTCCTCCACAGAGACAGGACGACAGGGCTTCATCAATGGCACCTCTGACTCATGGTACTCTACAAGGAACACGTCATAAAGGCTACACCACTTTGAAGGCCATAGGGCATATTCATGAATTTGATGATTTATGTTAACAACCTCAGGCATTGGGCTCTGTAACATAAAGCAGACTCTATGATGCCATGAGTACTCTATCTATTCATCAGGGAACGTACAATTCACTATACTGTCAGCACTGGGAGCTAGAATCAATGCACTAGAAGTGAAAGGATACGTATATCAGTGGAGGCTGCTGTGGGGAGGACGGCCCATAATAATGTCTGGAGCGAAGATCATGGAATGGCATCAAACACATGCAAGCTATGTGTTTCATGTATTGGACACCATTCCACCAATTCCGCTCCAGCCATTACCATGAGCCTGTCCTCCATGAGCCACCAACCTCCTGTGCCGTCTATACAAAGTAAAAGCATGTGCATTGTTAGTTAACTATATCTCTGGAGTACATGCATGACGTCATCAGCAGGTTGACTGCAGGAAGTTCCCTTCCTTTCCCTCCCGCAAGGATGTGGTCCCCTGCTAGTCACCTGACTAATGGATGGCTCCAGGACTGCCGAGTGGTCAGACCACTAAAGATGGACGTTTCACGGGCGCCAAGATATTCCTTATCCTTCACTGTCTGTAGTATAAACACTGACCTATTTAGGGGCAGAGTCGCTCTGCAGACTGACAGGCAGGCAGACAGGCAGGCAGTGTACTCTTTGCTGTGTTAATTCACTGCCCCTAAAAGGAGCATCTCCTGTTTCTCTGAACCCATCCAACATGTTTTTAAATATACAGGGGCAAGCAACAAACAACTGTCTTTTTTCAATTGTTTTGTCTAAAATTACCCCATGATGCCCACTTAAGACCACAAGCTGTGAAAACAGGCAGAAAAGTAGAAATGGGGATGTGAGGAATTGAGCTGCTGAGCCTAACATGTCTTAAATTGGCCTTCTTCATCTTGCTCGGCCGGCCTAGCATCACGGTTGCCACATTAGAATATGACGTCTTGACAGAAATAATAATGTACATGTTGTCAAAAACCCCACAGAGAGTCAGCACACACACCAATGACTACTGTCTGCATGGTCCACCTAGTCTCAGAGATATTACTGGGGATGTTTTCACATTGCTCTTCCATAAACTATTAATATATCCATGAAGAGCATCTATTTTCACTGCTCTTTGGCGCTGATCAAACATTAATGCTGAATTTGCCTAGGAGGAGCTGTAGGAGGATTGTGATCTGGAGCCCATGCTGGCCCAGTGATGGGGATGGGGAGGGATGGCTGGAGGATTCTCACTGAGCAGGACAGGCCTCTAGATCTGGCTCAGGCTCATGGCTCTATGTAGCATGACCAGAGGGGGGGTGGTGAGGGGGTATTACTTTTTTATATTTTTTATTTGTTATTACCCCCCCCCAATTTCATGGTATCCAATTGGGAGTTAGAGTCTTGTCTCATCGCTGCAACTCCCATACGGACTCAGGAGAGGGGAAGATCGAGAGCCGTGTGTCCCCCGAAACACAACCCAACCACACTGCTTCTTAACACAATGCCCACTTATCCCTGAAGCCAGCCACACCAATGTGTAGGAAGAAACACCATACACCTGGCGACTGTGTGCACTGCACCTGGCCCACCAGAGGAGTTGCTAGTGCGCGATGGGACAAGGACATCCCTGCCGGCCAAACCCTCCCCTAACCCGGATGACACTGGGCCAATTGTGCGCCGCCCCATGGGTCTCCCGGTAGTGGCCGGCTGCAACAGAGCCTGGACTCAAACCCAGAATCTCTAGTGGTACAGCTAGCACAGCGATGCAGTGCCTTAGACCACTGCGCCACTCGGGAGGCAGTTTTTTTTTTTTTACTACATATACAAAATTATAGATACGAACAACAACTTACCTACACACACAAACAATGACTTCATCTCATCTGCCCAGACCCGCATGCTCACACCCCCATCCCCAGTGCCTGCATTACCATTTGCCACTTGGCCTTAAATTGTATCCATTTGTTATCCCAGGTCTACATTTTGTTTCTGGTGTCCTTTGACAGCTCTTTGGTCTTGGCCATAGTGGAGTTTGGAGTGTGACTGTTTGAGGTTGTGGACAGGTGTCTTTTATACTGATAACAAGTTCAAACAGGTGCCATTAATACAGGTAACAGGTGGAGGACAGAGGAGCCTCTTAAAGAAGAAGTTACAGGTCTGTGAGAGCCAAGAATCTTGCTTGTTTGTAGGTGACCAAATACTTATTTTCCACCATAATTTGCAATTAAATTCATTAAAAATCCTACAATGTGATTTTCTGGATTTTTTTCTCATTTTGTCTGTCCTAGTTGAAGTGTACCTATGATAAAAAATTACAGGCCTCTCATCTTTTTAAGTGGGAGAACTTGCACAATTGTTGGCTGACTAAATACTTTTTTTGCCCCACTGTATGTCATGTAAATACATGTATATCCTTGTACCGAGTCATTAACGTGTTTTTATGCCTTTAGTTTTCCATGTGTTCCAACTTAATTGATGAATTCTGAAAGCTAGCTAGTATTGTTCCATAACATTGTTTTTTAGGGAGGGATATGGGTTCTTGTAGAATACGTTTAATATTCTTCCATATTGTTAAGAGTTTTCTTAACTATGAAGTTGCTAATGTTCTTAGCTTTATCCTTTGAAAATAGACATGCCAAATGATTCTGGGGTGAACATATGTATCCTCAATATCTGCCCACTGTTCCTCTTTAGTGCATTTAACTATTTGTCGCAAGTAAAAGCCTTGGGAGGCGAGTTGACACAATTCCAAGTCTGGAAGGTTAAAACCACCCTCAGACTTTCCTTATTATTCTATGAATTTTATTTTCCCATATACAGTTTGTTATGACCGAGTATACTTTTTTAAAGAATGTCTTCAGTGTGGTAATTGGTATTCCCGAAAATAAATATGAAAACTTTGGCAGCCATGCCATTCCATAGAGGTTTATTCCACCTGTAAGATTTATGGGAAGATTATTCAATTTAAGTAGATCTGCTTTCATATTGTTGAGTAATGGGATAAAATTATCTTTATATACTTGTTGTTTGTTGTCACTTATTAAGCATCCTAAGTAGTTTATATTTTTTGTGGTCCAGTTAAAGGATTGCTGTAAATCATGAGTTATTATTTTTATTTTCCTAATGCCATTATTTCATTTTTTTCCATATTAATTTTATATCCTGAGATGTTGTAGTATTCTGAAAATAATTTTAGTAAAGGTGTCATTGAGTTTTCAATATTGGTCAGGAATATCAGGGGATCATCTGTAAATAAGTTTAGTTTATAAAAATGTTTACCAATACTGATACCTGTTACATTTGGGTATTGTCTTATTCTTCTACAAGCAGTTCAATTACCACTGCAAACAGGAGGGGAAGAGGGGACATCCCTGTCTCGTGCCCCTTTCTAAAGCGATTTCATCAGATAATGTATTATTTCAACTGGAAAGTTCCAAAGTTTCCAAAGTTTTGAAAATAAGTTTTGAAAAGAAAAGGTAATTCAAGATGGTCTAACGCCTTTCGGCATCAACAGACATGATTAATTAATCTATATATTGTTTTTGTGAGTATTGTATTAAACTGAAACATGTTCTTGTATTTGTTTGTAAGTGTCTATTTTTAATAAACCCTGTTATTTTATTGTCACAATTTATTAAACGTATAATCAGCAGGGGACTCTCTAGATAACTATTTGATACATGGAACTAGGGAGTACTGAATTGAGTGTCGTGTGTTGTCATTTGTGTAAATAGGGGGGCTACTTTGTCCCAACATGTTGGATATAATTGTATGGGAAAGCCATCCATTCCTGGTGCTTTTCTCTGTGCAAATGTTTTAACAGTGTCTGATATTTATTTTTGGGTAATCACTGTTTTTAGTAATAATTGTTTGTCTGCTGATAATTGCTTCAGGGTTGTTGAGTCTCAGAAGGCTGTAGGATCCATACCACTGTTGTTTTATGATTAATTTAAAAAAAAGTTTTATTGATCTCGTTGTTGTTTCCAGTTACCACTTTTGTATCTTTATCTTTTAAAATTATAACTGGTTTAGCGTGTATTGGCTTTGTGAGAGCTGCAAGATATTTTCCAGGTTTATTTTCCATTAGGCAGTATGCTTTATTTGAGTTTAACCTGTAGTTGTTGGCTCTCTTCACACATTAGTTGAAAGCCTATAAATTATAAGCAGCCGTGTCAAAACAATAGCCTTCTCTCGCCACGTTCTCTCCTCCCAGCACAGAGGAGGGCTCAGAGCAGAGAGCAGACCACCACACACATGCCAAACCACAGCAGATGTCTTCTCTTTACAGCTCAAACACTCACCTCTAGCGTGATTTCCCTTTCAAGGTCACCACGGAAACCAGGCAGCCTCTGAGAGTTGTTCTGCAGATGTCAAGGAAGGAATGAAAATATAATTTGACCCCTCTCTTCACTTGAACCGACAGAGAGAAAACCGTCCTGGGTTGAACAGACAACAAGGGCTCTCTTTGACAGAGACAAGGGAAATAGAGGGACCAGTCACAAGATAGAGATCTCCAAAACTCTGAGGTTCACACTGATCCACTGAGGGCAGCCATATCATAGCTGATCTAAGTTTTGATTAGGGTATAGTTTCATTTTTTTTAAACTGACAGTCATGCATTATGTTAGTTAATTAGGAACACAGTGCAGTGACAGCAGAGATAAGGTCATATTAGAGGGAAATTTACACAAACAAGTATGCTCTTAGATTAAGCTTATTTCTTGCTGTCTGGAGTTCTTCTTGAAAATCAACAGATAATTGACTCCATGTGATTCTGATTTGTCTTTTCCTCTGACTCATATATCATATAATACGTATATATACCATATAAGCCTTTGTCTCTACAAGCTTCACCTCCCTTCCTTCCAGAGTCCCAACCTTCTCCTCCTCCAGGTGCTGCTTACAGCCACAAGACGTCCATTAGGTTCACAATGAGCCACAGTTCAACAGCAGCTAACAGCAGTGTGTGTGTGTTTGTGCACGTGCAAGATAGTGTGTGTGCGAGTGTGTGTGAGTATCTAGTGTGTGTGCGAGAGTGTGCAATTAACTCTTCCCTTAAGGGCATAGCGATAGCCCTAACCTGCTGACCATCTAGAAATCGTGCACGTGCTTCTCTGATGCAAAATTAACCAAAAAGGGATACACATTTTTTTTAAATGTTTAGTAATTTATCAGATGCTCTTATCCAAAGAGTGTCTGCTAAACTTACAATTATTGCAATCATCTTAAGATAACTAGGTGGGATAATCACATACAGTTGAAGTCAGACGTTTACATATACCTTAGCCAAATACATTTAAACTCAGTTTTTTTTTACAATTCCTGACATTTAATCCAAGTAAAAATTCCCTGTCTTAGGTCAGTTAGGATCACCCCTTTATTTTAAGAATGTGAAATGTTAGAATAATAGTAGAGGAATGATTTAGTTCAGCTTTTATTTCTTTCATCACATTCCCAGTGGGGCAGAAGTTTACATACACTCAATTAGTATTTGGTAGCATTGCCTTTAAATTGTTTAACTTGGCTCAAACATTTCGGGTAGCCTTCCACAAGCTTACCACAATAAGTTGGGTGAATTTTGGCCCATTCCTCCTGACAGAGCTGGTGTAACTGAGTCAGGTTTGTAGACCTCCTTGCTCGCACACGCTTTTTCAGTTCTGCCCACAGAATTTCTATAGGATTGAGGTCAGGGCTTTGTGATGGTCCCTCCAATACCTTGACTTTGTTGTCCTTAAGCCACAACTTTGGAAGTATGCTTGGGGTCATTGTCCATTTGGAAGACCCATTTGCGACCAAGCTTTAACTTCCTGACTGATGTCTTGGGATGTTGCTTCAATATATCCACTTAATTTCCCTTCTCATGATGCCATCTATTTTGTGAAGTGCACCAGTTGTACCTGCAGAAAAGCACCTCCACAACATGATGCTGCCACCCCTGTGCTTCACGGTTGGGATGGTGTTCTTCGGCTTGCAAGCCTCCCCCTTTTTCCTCCAAACATAACGATGGTCATTATGGCCAAACAGTTCTATTTTTGTTTCATCAGACCAGAGGACATTTCTCCAAAAAGTACGATCTTTGTCCCCATGTGCAGTTTCAAACCGTAGCCTGGCTGTTTTATGGCGGTTTCGGAGCAGTGGCTTCTTCCTTGCTGAGCGGCCTTTCAGTTTATGTTGATATAGGACTCGTTTTACTGTGGATATAGATACTTTTGTACCTGTTTCCTCCAGCATCTTTACAAGGTCCTTTGCTGTTGTTCTGGGATTGATTTGCCCTTTTCGCACCAAAGTACATTCATCTCTAGGAAACAGAACACGTCTCCTTCCTGAGCGGTATGACGGCTGCATGGTCCCATGGTGTTTATACTTGCGTACTATTGTTTGAACAGATGAACGTGGTACCTTCAGGCATTTGGAAATTGCTCCCAAGGATGAACCAGACATGTGGGGGTCTACAATCTTTTTCTGAGGTCTTGGCTGATTTCTTTTGATTTTCCCATCATCTCAAGCAAAGAGGCACTGGGTTTGAAGGTTGGCCTTGAAATACATCCACAGGTACACCTACAATTGACTCAAATGATGTCAATTAGCCTATCAGAAGCTTCTAATGCCATGACATACATTTCTGGAATTTTCCAAGCTGTTTAAATGCACAGTCAACTTAATGTATGTAAACTTCTGACCCACTGGAATTGTGATACAGTGAATTATAAGTTAAATAATCTGTCTGTAAACAATTGACTGAAAAGATACTTGTGTCATGCACAAAGTAGATGTCCTAACCAACTTGCCAAAACTATACTTTGTTAACAAGACATTTGTGGAGTGGTTGAAAAACTGGTTTTAATGACTTAAACCTAAGTGTATGTAAACTTCTGACTTCAACTGTATCTCAGTCATAGTAAGTACATAAGTACAAAGCCAGTACTAGTAGGAATAAATTATCCATTGGCAAAAATTTTTACTCATGGATGCCAAGGGAAGACAGGCTTTCCCAAATATTTGACCAATAAATATATTTTAAAATGTATCTTTCATTTCTCTCTGTGTTTTCAGATTTTTCTGTCAATTCACAGGTGGCTGTATCTCACCTGAGAAATCATCAGAACGAGGGAAACAGCGCCTGTCTGTCTCAGTATGTGTAGCCCATGTATCTGATGCTGTCTGGATCAAAAGAGTAGAACATTTTGCCACATTTGATTGATTGATGTCAGCAAGCATTTGGCCAATCAGCGTTGAGCCGAGCTCAACTATGGGTTGTCCTGGTGCAGCAAAACACCCCCCAAGGAAGGCCTGTTTGGATTTGGCATCAGACCAATCAAATCACTTCCTTTGAAAAACATAATTTGATGATGCTCTCTGTTTTTTTGATGACACAAACCTATTGAATTTATTCACCACTGTTTGACTGTCTTTTTGTTGCCTTATTGGATATTACAGTGACATATGAACAAAAAGATTATCGAGCAAACAACGCAATTATCACAACACAGGTTGTAGTATGGCTCTTTTACTGGCCTGGCTTGGCTTCCTCTGTGATTTTACCCACGCACCACTACTGGTAGTGGTAGGGAGGGGAAAGGTCAAGTGTGAGTGTTAGTAAAAGTATTGTCTCTACACCCAATGACCGTTCAACAATAATAAAACAATAATCATTCCTGGCATTTCTTCTGGGTCAGTAGTGTTATCTGTCCATGAGTAACACTGTAGACTCGTTGATACTGGTAATCACACAAACACAGCTGTTTGGGGAGGAGGCTTGCACTTACTGAGATCCAAAATACACAGAGGTATACATTGAGTGTGTGTATGTGTGTGTGTGCAGGCTTGCGTGTATTCGACTATGGCCATATGGTGCCTCTTTGAGGAGTGGGTTATTCTTTGGTTTTCAAAGATTCTACAAATGATGGAGTGCTCTTAGCACACTGTGAACCTACATGGTATTGTGGGATTGCCTATACAATTGGATATGGTGCTCGTTTTACCGTAGCCACCCCAACCCCGATAGTGTGTGTGTTGATTGATAAAACAGACCTAGCTATTTGGCATGTGGACAAAACTCTTATATACTCTGCTCACATACCACAAACCCAGACCTGTGGCTCTTCGATATGTTCAATCTGGGTTCAGGTGTCTGACTATAGGCCAAGAGACAGATGCTCCTTCTGAACAACAGGCCCAGAGGAAGAGTGCTTCCTAGAAGCATCCTGTAGTAACCATCATCATCAGAGTTTAGTTTGAGCATCGTCCACAGACAGACGGCTTCAGGGACCACTCTGCTCTTCTCTGTCTGTCTGTCTGTCTCAGGCTCCACTGACCTGTTGGAGAAGTCTGTCTCATAATAGTGTTAGTTTCAGATGATCAATTAGCTATTTTCAGGCAGCCCTGCTGAAACTCTAAATCTGCCCCTGAAAGTGAACATTGAGGATTTGAAAGTAATAATAATAATAATAATAATAATAATAATAATAATAATAATATGTGTGATTTAGCGGACGCTTTTATCCAACTTACATTCATGCGTGCCTACATTTTACGTACGGGTGGTCCAGGGAATCTAAACCACTATCCTGGCATTCCAAGCGCCAAGCTCTATCAACGGAGCTACAGAGGATATTACATATTTACATATTTCAATGTGTAAGTTTGTGAGTGTTCCCCCTCCTCCCCCTCCTCACCCCACCTCCCCCTCTCTCAGGCAAAATGGCCAGATGGCTCTCAAGCCTCCATGCTAATCCAGTACACAGACGTGGCTCTGACAGCACTGCAGCACTACAGCTCCACACACTACACTATAACATTGGAGTAGGCACACTTCTTAAGACTAGGCCACTTTACTACTACACTCGGACCAAAGCATACACCAATACTTCCCTCCTCCACTCTGGCAGAGCACATTGCCCACTGCCCAGCGGTCGTCTTCACCAAAGAGCTCTATTTTTTTGGCTGGCGTTAGGCGGCACTGGCATTTTCCAGCTCTAACACCATGTTCGGCAATTACCTGTCTTATATCAGCTCGCTTGCGTTCAGATAGGCGGGGTGGAAATATTTGAGGGGTGTTCTTAAAACCATGTGGTCTAGGGCACTGCATCGCAGTGCTAGCTGTGCCACCAGAGACTCTGGGTTTGCGCCCAGGCTCCGGGAGGTCCATGGGGCGAAGCACAATTGGCCTAGCGTCGTCCGGGTTAGGGACGGTTTCGCCAGTAGGGATATCCTTGTCTCATCACGCACTACCGACTCCTGTGGTGGGCCGGGCGCAGTGCACGCTAACCAGGTCGCCAGGTGCACTGTGTTTCCTCCTACACATTGGTGCGGCTGGCTTCCGGGTTGGATGCACGCTGTGTTAAGAAGCAGTGCGGCTTGGTTGGGTTGTGTTTCGGAGGACGCATGGCTTTCAACCTTTGTCTCTCCCGAGCCCATATGGGAGTTGTAGCGATGAGACAAGATAGTAACTACTAACAATTGGATACCATGAAATTGGGGACAAAAAGGGAGATGTTTTTTTTAAAAGCGCGATTCATGGTGCTAATTTCAGGCAGCACTGATAGGGATATTTATGCTGGTTTTAGCATAACGCAGTTGGTTATGGCATGAGTTTAGACAGTGGAAACGCAGCCTATCCAGCTGTGATGCACACTGACCATATGAACCATATGAACATGGAACAAGAATAGCCTAATGTGCTTTTGGTGCCTGTATACTTTGCATTTAGAAACATAAAACACTCATGTTTTTTCCCATTAAATGTTATTTGAGTAAAAAACCTAGGATATCCTCTTCTCAATGAAGGCTTTTTTTTGTCTGCCCAATGCAACCGCGAAGTAGTCAAGACTGTTGATAAAGGGTTTGGCTCCTAGTCACCAAAGCTTTATTAAAATATCAAGTTTGAGAGGAGTAAAACAGGAGCTGACTGTTCTATTTGCGCATTGTAGGAAGGCCCACATTATTTTAGTCATGCAGGTCCCGTTTTGGAGGTGTGTAAAAACTCCTCCATGATGTAGGCAATGGGTCCATGCCCATCATGAAACAATAGATGAGAACCTCAGTGAATACCGGTGACCCTAATAACCTGTAAAAATGGCTTGTTTTCTGTGTCATATGTTAAAAACCCAAGCCCTGCCTTAAGCCTACTATCATGAAGGCTGGTTCAACAGCAATGACTGTCTTTTTTATCCTTATTCATGATATAATTACATTTTACATACATTTATTGTTGTTGTTTAAAAAAAGCTGATTGCTTGCTTTAGGTAAAATATTATTACAACCAATCTGATTAGAATGATTAACCTCCCTGGTTTTATGGTGACAACGTCCGTGGCGCTCTAGCAATGCAACTTCTGGAGATGTGTGAACGCGATCTGATCTGTAAAATGGTTCTGATTATGCTCAGAAACCCTAGGCCTATTGGGGAGCAGTATAACGGTGGTTGGACATTCTCCCTTTATCTTGAAATTGGATCTTTGTCCAACTACTGTGAAAAGTTTGGATGTGCGTAAACCCCTCCATAGTCTGTGTTGATTTAATATTATATGGCCATGGGGAGAACTTATGGTGCCTGTAAGTGTGACATTTCCTATTTAAAACAAGTTGCTGTTTTGTTTTGGTTAGAATTTGATTCTAATTATTTGTTCTCTTTTTAGGCTTTATCAATAATTCATTAAAACTTGCTTATTGACCATTTTTGGCATGTCCATGCTCAGCCGGAATGCAATTTGCAGTAGGCTAGCCCCTATAAACAGTGTGAAAACTATTAAAGCCATGCAATTATTTAGAACAATTTGGACTGCAAATGGTTAAGGTATTTAGCAAAGATAGGTCTACATTTTGTTATTTAGTTTATGTAAGCCATTTAACAAATTATAACAGACTAACATTGGAATTGATTCCAAGGCAATACATAAAAGACTGTAAATACACAGCTTGACGTAACCACATCTTTCGCCATGGAGCTCGTTCTGATTGGCCAGTGAGGGGGCAAGCCTCGACACATCCACAAAGTGTTTATTCATCAAAACCCAGCCCTTTCGCGCCAACGGCAGGCAGCAAGTGCGATGATAACTGTGACAGTGTCAATAGCAAAAATATTTATAACACACTACTGAACCTATAACGCTACGTCCTGCACATAGATTGACCATTGTTTCGGGTTTATTAAAATAGAGCCCAAAGTGTTTTCTAAGACCATGTAACATTACTATCCTAAGTAGACGGACGAATGGAGGTCTATCTGTATGTAATATCACATTTCTGGTGGCCAGCTGACAAGCTGCAGGCAGAGACAAGGCGCTTGGTCTTCTGGAGCTTTTGTTAGGAGTTGGCTGAGGTGATGTAAGATAAGCCCCATGCGTTGGGTTACACACACCAACCAACCCCCATCCTGACCTCTCCTGAGGTAGTACAGCACACACAGTCAACACAAACAGCAGTCACTGACTGGACAAGCAGCCAGGCCACAACTAACCTGTTGGCTAGCTGGGACAAGCCTTTGTATGTTTATGAATAGACTACCGCAAGCTAATATACTGTACACACTGCTCTTATTCTGATCTCATCTCTTATTTCACTAATATTAAGAGACAGAAACTATGACTTTTAAAAATCCACCTTTCCAGAAATAAATCTCTAACTGTTGCCGCTTGTTATAGACCCCCCCCCTCAGCCCCCAACTGTGTCCTGGACACCATATGTGAATTAATTGCCCCTAATTTATTTTCAGTGTTCCTACTGTTAGGTGACCTAAACTGGGATATGCTTAACACCCCGACGTCCTACAATCTAAGCTAGATGCCCTCAATCTCAAACAAATTATCAAGGAACCTACCAGGTACAACCCTAAATCCGTAAACACGGGCACCCTAATAGATATCATCCTGACCAACCTGTCCTCTAAATACACCTCTGCTGTCTTCAACCAGGATCTCAGTGATCACTGCCTCATTGCCTGCGTCCGTAATGGGTCCGCGTTCAAACGACCACCCCTCATCACTGTCAAGCGCTCCCTAAAACACTTCAGCGAGCAGGCCTTTCTAATTGACCTGGCTAGGGTATCCTGGAAGGATATTGACCTCATTCCATCAGTAGAGGATGCCTGGTTATTCTTTAAAAGTGCTTTCCTCACCATCTTAAATAAGCATGCCCAATTTAAAAAGAAGAACAGATATAGCCCTTGGTTCACTGCAGACTTGACTGCCCTTGACCAGCACAAAAACATCCTGTGGCGTACTGCATTAGCATCGAATAGCACCCGCGATATATAACTTCTCAGGGAAGTTAGGAACCAATATACACAGGTAGTTAGGAAAACAAAGGCTAGCTTTGCATCCTGTAGCACAAAAAGTTCTGGGACACTGTAAAGTCCATGGAGAATAAGAGCACCACTTCCCAGCTACCCACTGCACTGAGGCTAGGAAACACTGTCACCACTGATAAATCTACAATAATTGAGAATTTCAAAATGCATTTTTCTACGGCTGGCCATGCTTTCCACCTGGCAACCCCTACCCCGGTCAACAGCACTGCACCCCCCACAGCAACTTGCCCAGGTATCCCCCACATCTCCTTCACCCAAATCCACATAGCTGATGTTCTGAAAGAGCTGCAAAATCTGGACCCCTACAAATCAGCTGGGCTAGACAATCTGGACCCTCTCTTTCTAAAATTATTCGCAGCAATTGTTGCAACCCCTATTACTAGCCTGTTCTACCTCTCTTACATATCGTCTGAGATCCTCAAAGATTGGAAAGCTGTCGCCATCATCCCCCTCTTCAAAGGGGGAGACACTCTAGACCCAAACTGTTACAGACATACAGGTATATCTATCCTACACTGCCTTTCTAAAGTCGTCAAAAGCCAAGTGAACAAACAGATCACCGACCATTTCGAATCCCACCATACCTTCTCCGCTATGCAATCTGGTTTCAGAGCTGGTCATGGGTGCACCTCAGCCACGCTCAAGGTCCAAGGCTTTCGACTCTGTCAATCGCCGCATACTTATGGGCAAACTCAGCCTTGGATTCAGCCTTGGATTCTCAAATGATTCTCGCCTAGTTCACCAACTACTTCTCAGATGGAGTTCAGTGTCAAATCGGAGGGCCTGTTGTCCGGACCTCTGGCAGTCTCTATGGGGGTGCCACAGGGTTCAATTCTCAGGACGACTCTCTTCTCTGTATACATCAATGATGTCGCTCTTGCTGCTGGTGATTCTCTGATCAACCTCTACGCAGACGACACCATTCTGTATACTTCTGGCCCTTCTTTGGACACTGTGTTAACAAGCCTCCAGACGAGCTTCAATGCCATACAACACTCCTTCCGTGGCCTCCAACCACTCTTAAATGCAAGTAAAACTAAATGCATGCTCTTCAACCAATCACTGCCCTCACCCGCCCGTCCGTCCAGCATCAGTACTCCGGACGGTTCTGACCTAGGTGTCTGGTTAGATTGTAAACTCTCCTTCCAGACTCACATTAAGCATCTCCTATCCAAAATTAAATCTAGAATCAGCTTCCTATTTTGCAACAGAGCCTCCTTCACTTATGCTGCCAAACATACCCTCGTAAAACGGACTATCCTACCGATTCTTGACTTCGGCGATGTAATTTACAAAATAGCCTCCAACACTCTATTTAGCAAGTTGGATGTAGTCTATCAAAGTGCCATCCATTTTGTCACCAAAGCCCCATATACTACCCACCACTGCGACCTGTATGCTCTCGTTGGCTGGCTCTCGCTACCTATTCATTGCCAAACTCCCTTGCTCCAGGTCATCTATAAGTCTTTGCTAAGTAAAGCCCCACCTTATCTCAGCTCACTGGTCACCATAGCAACACCCACCCGTAGCACGTGCTCCAGCAGGTATATTTCACTGGTCATCCCCAAAGCCAACTCCCCCTTTGGCTGCCTTTCCTTCCCGTTCTCTGCTGCAAATGACTGGAATTAATGGCAAAAATCACTGAAGCTGGAGACTTATATATCACTCACTAACTTTAAGCATCAACTGTCAGAGCAGCTTACCGATCATTGCACCTGTACACAGCCCATCTGTAAATAGCCCGCCCGCCCACCTCATCCCCATATTGTTATTATTTTTTTCTCCTTTGCACCCCAGTATCTTTACTTACACATCATCTTCTGCACATCTATCACTCCAGTGTTTATGCTAGGCTAGTTGTTCGAGCGTTGGACTAGTAACCGGAAGGTTGCAATTTCAAATCCCCGAGCTGACAAGGTACAAATCTGTTGTTCTGCCCCTTGAACAGGGGAGTTAACCCACTGTTCCTAGGCCGTCATTGAAAATAAGAATTTGTTCTTAACTGACTTGCCTAGTTAAATAAAGATAAAATAAAAAAATTGTAATTATTTCGCCACTACGGCCTATTTATTGCCTTACCTCCCAAGTTCTCATTTACAACTCCCTAATCTTACTAGATTTGCACACACTGTGTATAGATTTCTCTATTGTGTTATTGACTGTACGTTTGTTTATTCCACGTGTAACTCTTGTGTTGTTTGTCTCGCACTGCTTTGCTTCATCTTGGCAAGGTCGCAGTTGTAAATGAGAACTTGTTCTCAACTGGCCTACCTGGTTAAATAAAGGTGAAATATATATACATTTTTAAATAACTGACCACTAGTTTGTATATGTTCTATGTGTTGTCTATGTGATGGTTGCAGCGAGGAGCTACTGAAATGGCTGTGGTTAATGTGGACAGTCAGGCCTGAAGGTGTGAGGTGTCAATGAGGGTGAGACCCATGGAACTACATGCTGGAAGTGTTGTGAAAAGCCAGTCTCCTTTCTTTTGCCCCCAGGAGCTTAACCACAGGTGTCCTGCAACCTCCTTATCCAATCCAGGTGTTGCAACCTGATCCAGAGAGTGGACCTTTGTATTCAGCTGCAACAGTGGGCCTTGATAGTCTGTTGTCAGGAGATGTTATGTTTATTTGGGTGGAGATTGTTACTGCTGCTCAGTGAGTACTGAGCTGGGTTTGAGCACAAAGCATTGACAGTCAGTGGACTCCTCTCCTCTACTGTCTTCTCTCCTCTCCTCTACTGCCCTCTTCTCTACTCTACTATCCTCTCCTCTACTGCCCTCTTCTCTACTCTACTGTCCTCTCCTCTCCTCTACTGCCCTCTTCTCTACTCTACTATCCTCTACTCTACTGTCCTCTACTCTTCTTTACTGTCCTCTCTCCTCTCCTCCCCTCTACTATCCTCTCCTCTCCTCTACTGCCCTCTCCTCTACTGCCCTCTTCTCTCCTCTACTGTCCTCTCCACTCCTGTCCTCTCCTTTCCTCTACTCTACTGTCTTCTCTCCTCTACTCTACTGCCCTCTTCTCTACTCTACGGCACTCTCCTCTACTATCCTCTCCTCTACTGCCCTCTTCCCTACTCTACTGTCCTCTCCTCTCCTCTACTATCCTCTCCTCTACTGCCCTCTTCTCTACTCTACTGTCCTCTCCTCTCCTCTACTATCCTCTACTCTACTGCCCTCTTCTCTACTCTACTGTCCTCTACTCTACTGTCCTCTACTCTACTGTCCTCTCCTCTCATCTACTATCCTCTACTCTACTGTCTTCTCTCCTCTCCTCTACTATCCTCTCCTCTACTATCCTCTACTCTACTGTCTTCTCTCCTCTCCTCTACTGTCCTCTTCTCTACTCTACTGTCCTCTCCTTTCCTCTACTATCCTCTACTCTACTGTCTTCACTCCTGTCCTCTACTGCTCTCTTCTCTACTGTCTTCTCTCCTCTCCTCTCCTCTTCTCTCCTCTCCTCTACTATCCTTTCCTCTACTAACCTCTACTCTACTGTCTTCTCTCCTCTCCTCTACTGCCCTCTTCTCTACTCTACTATCCTCTCCTCTACTATCCTCTACTCTACTGTCCTCCTCTCTCCTCTACTATCCTCTACTCTACTGTCCTCCTCTCTCCTCTACTCTACTGTCCTCTCCTCTCCTCTATTGTTCTCTCTCCTCTCCTCTATTGTCTCCTCCCCTCTCCTCTACTCTACTCTGTCCTCTCCCCTCCACTGTCCTCCAGTCTTTTATCTCCTGTCCTCCCTCCTCACCTCTCCTCTACTGTCCTCTCTCCTCTCTTGTCCTTTTCCCTCTACGGTCTTCTCCTCTACTGTCATCTCTCCTCTCCTCAACTATCCTTTCCTTTCCTCTCTCCTCTCCTCTACTGTCCTCTCTCCTCTCCTGTCCTCTCTCCTCTCCTCTACTGTCCTCTCCTACCTTATCTCCTTTACTGCTATCTCTTTTCTCCTCCACTGTCCTCTCTCCTCTCCTCTGCTGTCCACTCCTCTCCTCTACTGTCCTAATTTTTGTCATTTCCTATCATATCATGTCCTCTCCTCCACTGGCCTCTCCTCTACTGTCCTCTCTCCTCTCCCATCCTCTCCTCTGTTGTCCTCTCCTCTCCTCTACTGTCCTCTCAACTCTCCTCTACTGTCCTCTCAACTCTCCTCTCAACTCTCCTCTGCTGTCCTCTCTCCTCTCCTCTACTGTCCTCTCTCCTCTCCTATCCTCTCCTCTACTGTCCTCTCTCCTCTCCTCTACTGTCCTCTCTCCTCTCCTCTATTGTCTTTCTGCTCTACTGTTGTCTCCTTTCTCCTCTCCTCCTCTACTGTTGTCTCCTTTCTCCTCTCCTCCTCTACTGTCCTCTCCTCTCTCCTCTCCTCTACTGTCCTCTCTCCTCCATGGTCCTCTCTCCTCTCCTCTACTGTCCTCTATTCTCCTCTCATCTACTGTCCTCTCTTCTCTCCTGTCCTCTCCTCTACTGTCCTCTCTCCTCCACTGTCCTCTCTCGTCTACTCTACTCTCATCTCCTCTACCGTCCACTCTCCTCTCCTCTCCTGTCCTCTCTCTCATACTGTTCTCTCGCCTCTCCTGTCATCTCCTCTCCTCTAATGTCTTCTCTCCTCTCCTCTCTCTTATCCCCTACAGTCCTCTCTTATCCCCTACAGTCCTCTCTCCTCCTCTACTGTACTCTCTCCTCTCCTCGGTCTGGCCATCCATCCATTTCCTTATCAAGCCCCCCTCTACACGGCCTCCCTCCTGTGGGGATAAGCCTCAGCAGCACCCCTCTCAGTTCTACCCATCAATTATGACGCCCCCACCTCACACTCACTGTCACACACACGCACACACCCTCATCACTGTTTGGATGAGGAAAGTGGTGGTCTTGATTATCCAGATCTACACCAGTCCAACAGAAAATGATTAGCCATGGCTTCAGGACTAGGGTGGAATATAAAGCACTGACTTACTAGATAGAGCCTGTGGGTCTTAACAGGCAACTATAATCAGTCAGAACATAGGGTACA
Organism: Oncorhynchus kisutch; assembly: GCF_002021735.2. Taxonomy (NCBI): domain Eukaryota; kingdom Metazoa; phylum Chordata; class Actinopteri; order Salmoniformes; family Salmonidae; genus Oncorhynchus; species Oncorhynchus kisutch. Next base: position 31,539,379 of record NC_034202.2, on the reverse strand, counting down.
AATCCATGAATATATTGCCTACAGGTATTGTATGGTAATCAAGGGTTCAGCGTAGCTCATTTTTCATACTCACAGCCCTTTAGCCTTGAGTTATTTTCAATAATGCCCATTATAGTCAGGCAGGTAGGAGTAAAACCCTAATCTCATACATCTATGTGGATGAGCAGAGAGAGAGCTGGTGCATCCATAGATAATGCATGTGTCCTATAAGGCCCAGTGTTCCAGACTGCCAACACAGTGAACGATGTGACAGAGCCAACTTCTGATCTTGGATCAGACACTGTGACTCCAGACAGACAAGAAACACACATCTTCTCTGAAGGACTATTACACACAGCATCTCGTCTTGTCTTTCCTCCCTCTGCTACATGTCAAAAACACTGTCTGTCTGTCTGTCACCCAGCAACAACCTGAGGAACGTCATGATATAACAGGTCTTCAATTCCACTAGACTAGATAATACTGTCAATAAACTGCTGTTATAATCACAATGTTTCTATGGCTCTACATTGACAGATTAAAATCAAATAGAAAGGAATTAGAATGGGGAGCTGGATCTATGTTTATATGCAATGAGAGGCCTTGCACCTGTCACAGACACAGGATCCTCTCAATAGCTAAAGTGGTTCCTAATTTTATTGGCCATGCTGATAGAAAATTTCAACAATGAGGAAAGGTCTTAGAGGCTGTTTTAGTTCTGTGTCCTCGTTGTGAGTGAAGAGTTGAGAGAGATGGAGCAGGTGTTGTGCTAGATGGGTGGATATTAATAGATATAACACTCCTGATGTCTGTATCAACACCACAGCTCAACACACACACGCACACACACCACATCCCACACACACAGGGAACAGCACCTTCCCCCACTCGATCACTCCTCCTCCATTCCCACATCCTCCTCTTCCCAGCTCCGCCATCACCCAGACACCGTCCCAGCATTCTTCTCCTACAGGGAACAGGTTTCCCAGAAGGCTGTGCTTCACACAAACATGGGGATGACTGTGCTACTAGGAAGAGGTGGAATCTCTCACTCGTCCTCTCAGCCCTACTCTATCCTGCTCTGACGCCAGCGTGTAAATGAACAGTAGCCCAGTGTGATGGATAGAATGGTTGGATGACTGACCGACCCAATACCCCTCCCTCAGTGAGGCTGAGGCAGGATAACTCAGCTCCCACAGAAGCAGCCCCCACCCACACTCCCTCCCCGCCCCCGCCCCCATCCCCATCTCAGTCAGGTGACCAGACGCTGTAGATCTCCCAGCTGGCAGGACGGCCATGAAAGCGCTCCACACATCCATGTTTAAACCAGGAGACAGACCGAGCCACTGCTCTCTGTGTCTGAATGTGGAGAGAGAAACAACATCTATCATTTCTTTAAAAACCTCCCTAAATAAAGTGGGTCCAGAGGCAGCATCCCATTGATAACAAAGGGCTGTCCCTGTGCACATAATAACCATCCATCACTCCCCATCTATCCCCAGCATCTACACCCCAGATCCATCACTCCCCATCCATCCCCAGCATCTACACCCCAGATCCATCACTCCCCATCCATCCCCAGCATCTACACCCCAGATCCATCCATCCCCAGCATCTACACCCCAGATCCATCACTCCCCATCCATCCCCAGCATCTACACCCCAGATCCATCTATCCCCAGCATCTACACCCCAGATCCATCACTCTCCATCCATCCCCAGCATCTAGACCACAGATCCATCCATCCCAAGCATCTACACCCCAGATCCATCACTCCCCATCCATCCCCAGCATCTACACCCCAGATCCATCACTCTCCATCCACCCCCAGCATCTACACCCCAGATCCATCCATCCCCAGCATCTACACACCAGATCCATCACTCTCCATCCATCCCCAGCATCTACATCCCAGATCCATCACTCCCCATCCATCCCCAGCATCTACACCCCAGATCCATCCATCCCCAGCATCTACACCCCAGATCCATCACTCCCCATCCATCCCCAGCATCTACACCCCAGATCCATCCACCCCCAGCATCTACACCCCAGATCCATCCGCCATCCGTCTCACACCTCACCACCCAAAATAGCATTGCCTCTTTTTGTTACTGTGTTACCACTGCAGCTGCTGCTCTGCTACAGGGCTGGCTCGCGCCCACACGCACATACACACACACATACACACACACACACGGCCCTGACAAACGCCAATAATTCAGACTCTCACATCAACAAAGATGCTTTTTGTGAAACACAGGGGGTCCATAAAATCCAGGGAAGGATGGAGGGGACGGGGGTTGATAACATTGAGCTGGCCAGTAACGACATTTAAAACCAATCCACTGATGCAGGCATCCAATCTCTCTCTCTCTCTCCCTCTCTCTCTCCCTCTCACAGTGATAGGTAGATCAACACAGCTGCCACCCCCCCTCCTCCTTCTCTCCAGCAGGGCAGAATGCAGGGAGGAAGAGAAAGAAGGCTACAAAGCACCCCCCACAGAACCCCCCTCCCTCTGCCATCCACATCCTCTATTGCAAACACAGACAAGGGATTACCTGAAATATGTCTTGACATTCTCTTGTTCGGTGTGTCGACTTTGGAACCAGTGTTCTGGTAGGTTCATCCTCAAATATACAGTCCTATTGACAGTTTACGTGCAGGACTGCCATTCTCTTGTCAGACCGGTTCCTGACCCCAAACTCAGTCTTGTTTGGCAGGCTGGATTCTTCACTGGCTGCTTACTGTTTCCTAGCCCATGATGTCATCCGCCCTGCTCAGCCCATTGGCTGGGAGGGTACATGTTAATGAAGGCAGCAGCTCTGGGGGAGGAGGCAGAGAGGGAGAGAGGCAGACAGAGTTGTTCTTTTGTTTGACAGACCAAACCAGCTCAGCGAGAGAGAGGAGGAAGGTTGGATTATATTTCCATATCTTTTTTTCTAACACTCTCATGTCTGAATGGCAAAAATATTTTCCTCTTTCTTATTTTGCTAGTTTTTACTTTAATCTGTCTATTACACTTAAAATGTTAAAATGCTATCAAGGCGTAACAGAAACATAATATGCAGTTACAGTACCTACATACACCTACCTTTCTCATGACACAAATTAGACCTTCATTGATTAACACTCAGTTGGTAATAGTTCCACAATATCAGGTTGCATTTCAAATGGTCTCAATATCATGCTGCATAAATGTGTTGACTGTTTGTTTTACAGTTCCTGGACCCTGCCAGTCTTGTGGTGGAATATAACCATAGTGGACTGTAGTTGTCCCCTAGACAGAGGTACATATGCAGGATCTTAATTTGTTCACCCTGTTGCAGGAGAACTTTCTTGCAATGCAGGAAATGTAAAATGTGTAGTGTATTTAAGGTTGAAAAAGGCTTCTGTAGTTTGTAATTTCCACTTAGATATTTCAGACTTGATTTTCCCTCACGAAAAATCTATAAACCACTATAAAAATGTCCATATTTATAATCAATAATAATTCACATTTCAAGTCACTGCAGGATTATTTTCCTGCTGTAGCAAACTGGCTCAAATTAAGATCCTACATCTATTGGTACAACTAGAAATTAAGGAAACACCAACAAAGTGTCTTAATAGGGCCTTGGGCCACCAGAACAGCTTCAATGTGTCTTCGCATAGATTCTACAAGTGTCTGGAACTCTATTGCAGGGATGCGACATCATTCTTCAATGAGAAATTCCATCATTTGGTGTTTTGTTGATGGTGGTGGAAGCTTAACTAGACTCTGATGGATGGATGCCATTTAGCAAAATCACATTAGTGGAAACCAACACTGTTCTCGGGGCAGGTGGGGTTGTAGCTAGATATTTTTGAGTCGCGTTAGGGATCATTTTGTCATTTTAGCTAACCCTAACCCTAAAATGTTTCCTAACCTTAACCTACGTCTCCTAATCTGCCACGTTAATTCTCTTAACCTGCTGCCTAAGTTCTCCTAACATGCTATGAAGAGTCACTTCTGCTAGTCAAAACCATCAGACCTGCCCTGGGAGCAGTGTGAGTATCCTTGGATGTGACACAGTTGCTATTTATCCCTCTCTGGCTTCCTGGAGGGGCGGTGACGACAAACCACAGACTCACTTAATTTGTCCTAATTTTCCTATGATGTCATCTTTTTCCCCTTGCTCACCTGTGATTGGCTGGCTGTCTCAGCATCTACTCAGATCTCAAGGCTAGTTTTTCTGCCTGAGGTGGAGACCCATCTGAGGCATTCTGAATTATGGCTGGTTGTCGTGACAACCCATGTAATGTTGATTACTCGTTGAAGAATATGAACCTGTTCTTTGACAATGTTCACTCAAATGGAGGACAGAGCCATGGAGGGGCACCTCTCCACCTTCTGATCCTTACGGAAACCCCCACTAGTGGGACATAATAGAACCTATTTAGAGGATCGCCTTATCATTTATACTCATTATTGTGGACGTAAAGGAGAAATTATGATTTTGTCAAAATATTTTTATATCAGAATCCCAGAAATGTTGAGATGTCTCATAAGAATGAAGAATAATGATTCTAGAAAACAAAAACACTGCATGGTAAAATAGGCTGAGGTTTATATTTGACTTCACAATATGATGTCACATATAGGCTGCAGCAGGATAGATCCATACCTATATCCATGACTTACCAAAAGGGACTCTAAATATATTGAGAAGAGCATTTATTTTCAAAGTCTGCTTAGTTTCTAAGGCCTTGGTGATTGATTTTTGTAGATAATTAAGGCAAATAGCTGAGAGCTTTCTATGGAGAATGAGCCCATTCATCCTACTAACACTGAGATACACAAACACAGGCAAAACACTGGTGACATCATTTGCAACTCTTATATCCTGGTTATGTTATTGCCTAATACTAAACTAGCTGACTAGGTTCTGTTTTACAATGAGCTGTTTAGAAAGACTAAAGAGAGAGCTGATGAATCCGGAGAGAATCTGAGGCTACCAGAACCCATGTTTGATTAGAAAGACTAAAGAGAGAGCTGATGAATCCGGAGAGAATCTGAGGCTACCAGAACCCATGTTTGATTTATTTTTGACAGTACCATGCAGTCATTTATTTTAGTGCACTGAGGCAGAGAGATGAAGGGGGTTTAGTCTGTCCCCCTACAGTCTCAATGAAGGCTATTTTAAACTAAAAGCAGAAGTCAAGAAGAAGAAAAACCTATCAAACTAAACTGAAACTTAATTTACATATACTAACAGCAGGAAATAAAACAATCTTGCTCTCAACTACCAGGCATTGTACATGTTTTGTTGATACTTACTGTATACTGTGGGGACAAAGGTTGTTAATGAAAATCGTACAGCCACTGTGAATTATAATAATAACACAGACAACATAACTCCTAGAGAAACTGCGAGAGACAGTAAAAATACTTTCATTACGGTATATGCAGGACAAGCCCCACTCAGTTGATTGTGCCTGAAACCAAAGTAATTATACTCTCATTGATCCAATTAGTAAGCTATAGCTAGATGTAACCAAACCCAGCACTGAGCCTGTGGTAATGAAATACAGACAGACAGCCAGGACAGACAGACAGCCAGGCAGACAGGACAGACAGTACTGTGATGCATTACAATGATTTTGACCAAAGTGAGATGTGGTTAACTGACTTACAGTCTAAGAGAGGGTAAGTCTATGGGGGAAACATTAGCAGTACATTGCATGAGGAGTTGGGTACCTTTGAGAGATGACTGGTGATGAAACAGTTACCAGCTTGATTCCATACTAAGAAGACAAAGGTACTGTATACTTCAGCTGACAGCATGGAAGCAAACAAAGAGTTTTCCATGATGAAATAAAGTTTCAAATTTGAAGTTTTAATGTCACATGCACAAGTACAGTGAAATGCCTTTCTTGTCAGCTCTAAACCCAACAATGCAGTAATCAATGTCAATGTAGTATTAAAAATAACATAATGTAGAAGAAAAACAATACGAAATAAAAAGAACAGGAAACAGTAATAAGCTATATACAGGGACAGTTCCAGGGTCAGTAGCTATATACAAGGACAGTTCCAGGGTCAGTAGCTATATACAGGGACAGTTCCAGGGTCAGTAGCTATATACAGGGACAGTTCCAGGGTCAGTAACTATATACAGGGACAGTTCCAGGGTCAGTAACTATATACAGGGACAGTTCCAGGGTCAGTAGCTATATACAGGGACAGTTCCAGGGTCAGTAGCTATATACAGGGACAGTTCCAGGGTGAGTAACTATATACAGGGACAGTTCCAGGGTCAGTAACTATATACAGGGACAGTTCCAGGGTCAGTAACTATATACAGGGACAGTTCCAGGGTCAGTAGCTATATTCAGGGTCAGTAGCTATATACAGGGACAGTTCCAGGGTCAGTAGCTACATGCAATGTAAATGTGTGTGCGTGTTATGTATGTGTTGGAGTGTCAGTGTGTGTGACTGTGTAAAGTCCTGTGAATGTGCATAGAGACAAAAAATATATAAAAAATAATTTACAATTTAAAATATGTACAGATAGCAGAGAAAACAAGCAGAGAAAACAGTCTATGACTTTTGGGTGGCTGGAGTCTTTAACAGTTGTCCCGGCCCTCCTTTCACACCGTGTCAGAGTCTATCTAGAGGATAGCGAAGGAGTCAGGCGCAGGACACAGGTAAGAGTAAAACCACTGTGTTTACTCCATCCGAGAACGGAACAAAAATCCCGTTATAAAACAAATACAAAACAGGATACGAACTCCAACACACGAAAGACAATCACGCACAAAACAGAAAGGGAAACCAGAGGGTTAAATAAGGAACATAATCATGAGATGTCAAACCTTTTCAACCTCCTGAGGGGGAAGAGGCGCTGTCATGCCTTCTTCACTACTGTGTGTGGACCATTTTATGTCCTTAGTGATTTAGACCTCGAGGAACTTGAAGCTCTCATCCCACTCCACTGCAGCCCTGCTAATGTGGATGAGGGCGTGCTCGCCCTGCCAGGTCACTGACCACCTCCCTGTAGGATGTCTCATCGTCGCCGGTGATCAGGCCTACCACCATAGTGTCGTCAGCAAACTTGATGATGGTGTTTGAGTCGTGCGTGGCCAAGCAGTCGTGTGTGAACAGGGAGTACAGGAGGGGTCTAAGCACACACCCCTGTGGGGCCCCTGTGTTGAGGGTCAGTGCGGCGGAGGTGAAGTTGCCTATCCTCACCATCTGGGGTCAGCCCGTCAGGAAGTACAGGATCCAGTTGCAGAGTGTGGTGTTCAGTCCCAGGGTCCTAAGCTTGGTGACGAGCTTGGAGGGGACGATGGTGTTGAACGCTGAGCTGTAGTCAATAAACAGCATTCTCACATAGGTATTCCTCTTATCTAGGTGGGTGAGGGCAATGTGGAGTGGGTCTAGGGTGTCTGGGATGATGGAGTTGATGTGTGCCATAACCAGCCTCTCAAAGCACTTCATGATTCCAGATGTGAGTTCTACAGGCCGGTAGTTATTGTGGCATGAAGACTTCTTGGGAAGTTCTTGGGAACAGGAATGATGGTAGTCATCTTAAACATGTTTGGATTACAGACTGGGACCAGGAGAGGTTGAAGATTATTGTGAATGTGCCTGCCTGCTGATCTACGCATGTTCTGAGTACGCACCCTGGAATACTGTCCAGCCCCGCGGCCTTGTGAGTGTTGACCTGATTAAAGACCTTACTGATGTCGGCCTCAGAGAGCAAGATCACCCAGTCCTCTGGTTCGGTGGGGGGGCCTCACCAATGGTATGGTGTTGTTGTTGTCGAAGCGTGCATATAATGCGTTGAGTTTGTCTGGTGGAGACGCATCGTTGGGCAGATCATGGCTTGGTCTTCCTTTGTAATCCATAATGGACTGAAACCCCTGTCACATGTGACAGGTGTCAGAGCCTGTGTAATATGATTCCACGTTATTCCTATATTGCCCTTTTGATGACTCTGGTCGTAGAGGGACTTCTTGTACTTGTTCCTGTCCTCAGCCATAGCCTCAGGGTTTTCTGCAATGGCCTTGTGTGTGGTATCCATTTTCTTTAGTTTGTATCCATTTTCTTTAGTTTAGCGCCAAACTCCGTGTTAATCCATGGCTTTTGATTGGGGAAGCAGCAAACCTTCACTGTGGGGACAACGTCGCTGATGCGTTTCCTTGTGATGCTGGTGACGGAGGTAGAGTCTCGGAACATATTCCAATAAGCACTAGCAAAGCAAAGCAATCCTGTAGCATAATCTCTGATTCTGATGACCATTTCTCAACAGAGTGAGTCATAGGTACTTCCTGTTTGAGCTTCTGCTCGTAAACAGGAAACAGAGTTATGATATAGAACGAGAACAATAATTGATTGTTTATATTGTGCTCTGTGAAATATGTTAGCTACAAAGACAATACGTGCTAAACCTATTGCCATCTCAGTATACACTGCGTACAAAATGAGGAATGTTCTTCACTCTAACAGTGAAGACATGACACATGACAGACAATATGGGCATTGCCTGGTGGTGAGCAAGACAGAGCCGCCCAAATATGCAGCATATAAAATCATACCACAAAAGACAAATACATTAATTTCATTTATTTTTTGTTGCGTATGGAACATACTGTAATATTCACATCACATTCATGGGAGATGTCGTGACCAAACCAATTTCCTCCTCCCATCTTTGACAATAGTGATTAAATGTGAGACTAAAGAGACTGGCCTGAACTTCAGAATGACTGCTGACCCCTCACAGCATGGTGTGTTACAGCAGGACACACACTGGATCTAGTCCTCCGCCAAGTACAGCTCTGTAACCCAAATGATTCGCCGTTATGACTAATTGATTCCAATACGGGCCTGATTAAACTGATTTGCCATTATGACTGAATTATTCCAATATAGCCCTGATCCAACTGATTCACCATTATGACTAAATGATTCCAATACAGCCCTATACTACGAGTCGATATTCACATAATATTAAGGAATTCCCCTCGACCACCCCCACAAATTGGGAGAAACAAACATTCTTTCCTATTGACCCCCATTGTAAAAGAGCCAACTACGTTGCAGATTTTTTGTTATACAAAAATAACAAAATATTTTGAAAAGCTGCTGTGTCGTTCAATGTACGTAACCAGGTAAAAGATCCCGGCCTATGGTTCGCAATGGTCCCACGTAGGGAAATAGAGCTTGCGAGAAGAAGCCCTGTGTCTTCAGGCTATTCTGTGTGGAGAGTGACAAATGTTGGGACCCGGTGTCCAAGTAGGCTACACGTAGCTATGTGTGGAAAACATTTCATCACAGGTAAGACATTTAACTTGTTTACTATAGTCTGTTTGTAACTCCACTCACTACTTGTGAGTATAGTCTGATTATTTGTGTTGTTGATCTTGGCTAGCTTAATGTTCCGGTTAGCTAGCTAGCATTCACTCACGTGGCTGCTAGGAAATCATATACACATATTTAGCAGATGTTATGGCTGGTGTTACGAAATGCTTGTGTTTCCAGCTCCAACTGTGCAGTAGTATCTACCAATTCACAACAATACACACAAATCTAAAGGAATATAAATATTAGGAGTGGAGTGGCATTGACTAGAATACAGTAAAATACAGTATATACATATGAAATTAGTAAAACAGTATGTAGACATTATTAAAGTTACCAGTGTGCCATTATTAAAGTGACCAGTGTTCCATTATTAAAGGCACTAGTGTTCCATTATTAAAGGGACGAGTGTTCAATTTGTGGCAGACGGCAGGGAGAGGTGAGGGGAGTGGCTATTGAAGGGAGAAATCTTGCAGCCCGCTGGCTCCACCTTGGCTTGAGGACCCAGGTTTTAGGATTACCCCTGGAGATCGGAACAAACAATGAGAACAGATTGTGGACTGTGAAATGGTTGGTGACTTCCCCCCTTTTCCCCAGTGTACAAAACTCCCTAATAAACTTCCCATTTGCCTTCTAGTTGTGCTCCTTGTGTGTGTTCGTTTATTGAACTGATGTGGAAACCCCACACCATTGAACCTGCTACATGTGGTAGAAAATGCGGGCAGGCAAAACCAAGCTCAATAACTAAACAGACGCAAAGCACAATGGAAGCTTTGGTGAAACAGCTGGTGGAGGTGAACATAGCCCAGCAGGCTATGCATCGGGAGCTGCTGGAGGAACAGCGTCGGCAGACCGCTCTCCTGCGAGCTGAACAGCCGCCCAGGCCGGCATGTCGGCAGGCGCAGTAGTCTCTCGTCCCAAACCCAGTAGGTTTATACTGAAGCTGACCGAGGCTGATGACATCGAGATTTACCTCCAAGCCTTCGAGAAGACAGTGGATAGAGAGAAATGACCCCATGAGCAATGGGCCAACCTGCTAACAGCCTTCCTGTCAGGCGCAGCACAGAAGACCTACCAGGATCTGACGGCTGACTAGGCGATGCATTACGAGGGTCTGAAAAAGGAAATCCTGCGCCGGTATGGTTACACCCTGATTAGCTGGGCACAAAGATTCCATGATTGAGCATATGATCCTACAGCGTCCCTCCGATCGCAAATCCATGATCTAATTAGGCTGGCCAAGAGCTGGCTTACTGCTGAACCACTGACGCCCACACCCATCGAGAAAGTGGTCATAGATAAATATATATGCTCTCTCCCATTAAAAGTTAGCAAGCCAAGCTAACCTGCAGAGCGCAGATCAGCTGGTGGAACTGGTGGAAGGACAACATGTGGCTTTGGAGGTCCTGCGTAGTGGACAACCACGGAAGGCGGAACCCTCCACTCGCCCAAAGGAGCGACAAAGGGTGGAGAACCACGCCAGGACACCGGCCAAGGATGGGGGTACACCAACAGCCAGCTCCCCGAGACAATGCCCCTTCCTGAACCTGGACAGCAGGAAATGCTACGAGTGTGGCGAACCTGGAACAGTCCAGACCACAATGTCCCGATGCCTTCGGCCTCAGCCAGTGAGGTAGCCACCGGGCATCCCTGCGGCTTGCTGATGGCATGGTCCTTCCCCTGTCACCCCGGTAATAGCCAATGGAAAGGACACCACAGCACTTGTGGACCCTGGGAGTATGGTGACCTTGATCCGACCTGACGTCGGCCTGTCCCCAAACCCGGCTGACACCGTGGCCATCACATGCATACACGGTGAGACCAAGGTCTACCCTACCACACTCCTCCACCTACAGACCACAAAGGGACAACACACGGGGCCAGTGGGAGTTGTCCCGAACCTACCTGTGCCGGTCCTTATCAGGAGGGCGTCAACAGAATCCCTCTCGGAGGGTGACTCGGGTGAAGCCAGTGGAGGGAGAGGTGGCAAGTCTGGAAGGATCCCAACTTGGCCAACGCTCTCCAACAGGTGACCATGATGGACAGAAAGCCCAAGGAGGGGGTATGTCAAAATCATTTTTCTATAAAGAAGATGTTGCTGTTTCAGGTCGTGAAGAAGAATGACGAATGTATGGAGTTGTTTTTGGTTCCCCGTTCCTTTGTACCATCTGTCCTGCAGTTGGCGCACTCCCACCTTCTTGAGGTTCACCTAGGTGTGGAGAAGACCTTAGACATGATTAAGGCACAATTGTACTGGCTTTGGGGTGAAGGGAGCAGTGGAAGGTTACTGCCGCAGTTGCCCAGAATGACAGCTTTTGTAGCCCCTTCATTCCCTTCATTCCCCTACCCATTATTTCAGTCCCTTTCAGCAGGATGGGCATGGTGGGAGCTCTACCCAAGAGCAACCGAGGGCACCAATACATCCTGGTGATTCTGGATTATGCCACTAGGTACCCGGAAGCTATTCCCCTGCAAACCCCTGAAGCAGATGTGAAAGAAGGTAATGGAGGCGGACTGAAAGAATTGGGACGAGCTGCTACCCTACTTGATGTTCTCGATCCGAGAAGTACCCCAAGCTTCAACAGGATTCTCTCCCTTTGAACTCTTGTCTCGGAGACGACCCCGAGGACTGTTGGACGTGGCTAAAGAAGCCTAGGAACAGCAACCGTTGCCCCACCGAACCATGGTGGAGCACGTGGAAGACATGAGCGACCGGATGACAACCCTGTGGCCCCTGGTATGGGAATACAACAGAGGGGCACAACGAAGAGACTTCCAGCCAGGAGATAAAGTGTTGGTGTTGGTCCCCACCTCAGAATGTATGTTTTTGGTCCGATGGAATGGGCCATACGAAGTCCTTGAGGAGGTGGGTGAAGTTAACTATAGGGTCAGACAGCCGGGATGTAGGCATCTGACCCAGATTTATCATGGGAATGATTTTAGAAAGATAAATTAAATCTCAAAGCTCGCTGCTTACCCCATGCCCGAATTGATAAATTAATCGAACGGCTAGGGACCACCCGATTTATCAGTATGCTCGACCTGACTAAGGGTTATTGGCATGTGCCCTTAGCTTCCAAGGCATGGGAGAAAACTGTTTTCGCCACCCCTGGCGGGTTGTGCCATCACAAGAAGTTGCCCTTTGGGCTGCACGGGGCCCCGGCCACCTTCCAGAGGTTGATGGACCAGATTCTCCATCCCCATCGTGAGTGCGCGGCAGGCCTTCATCGATGATATTGTAATCCATGGGAGCGAGTGGGAGACACATCTAAACCAGGTGAGCGCAGGAACTGCAGGCCTTATGGGAGGCGGGGCTAACAGCAAACCCAAAGAAATGTCGGCTCGGCCTGGGGGAGGCTGAGTGCCTGTGGTACACGATCGGGAGGGGATGTGTCAAACTCCAGGTGAAGAAAGTGGAGGCGATTTAGGACTGGCCCCATCCCCTCACCAAGAAGCATGTTTGTGGGGTTGACTAGTTACTACCAGAGATTTATTCCCCACTTTGACTCCCTAGCCAGCTCCCTGACAGATCTGCCCAGGAGCCGTCTGCCCTTCCAGGTGATGTGGACCGAGGAGACGGAGAATGCCTTCCAGGACCTAACGGGGGCACTGTGTTCTGAAACAGGGGTGGGTCACGTCCTATCACAGTGACAAAAAGGTGAGGAACACCCAGTCATGTACATTAGCCAGAAGCTGAAGCCACGGGAACTAAGATGTTCCACAGTGGAGAAAGAATGTCTAGCAATCAAGTGGGCACTGTCGTCCACAGATCTGGTGCAGCCCTTGGAAATGCCGATGCCCTCTCCAGGAGGGATGCTCTAAGGAGCTGGACCCTGAGGGGGGTGGCAGACGGTAGGGAGAGGTGAGGGGAGTGGTTATTGAAGGGAGATATCATGCAGCCCGCTGGCTCTACCCCACAGTCTTATATGGACTTCCTGTCCCAACGAGGTGAGCCTTTAGATCATTAAGCCAGGGAGTACTTGGGGATAAAAGAGGAAGTGGCCTGCACAAAGGGGCAGAGAATGAAGAGGGAAGCATGTGTTGCGAAGAGTGTGAGAAGAGAGAAATATCTGTGTGATTACCTGTGGTGACCTGGACTGTATGATTACCTCCACTGTGTACCGAAACCGGTTTCCTGAGGACCCAAGTTTTAGGATTACCCCTGGAAAACGGAACGGAAAACGACAACAGATTGTGGACTGTGAAATGGTTGGTGACTTCCCCCCTTTTCCCCAGTGTGCAAAACTCCATAATAAACTCCCCATTTGCCTTCTAGTTGTGCTCCTTGTGTGTGTTAGGTTATTGACATGGAAACCCCACACCCTTGAACCTGCTACACATTATTAAAGGGACCGGTGTTCCATTATTAAAGGGACCAGTGTTCCATTATTAAAGGGACCAGTGTTCCATTATTAAAGGGACCAGTGTTCCATTATTAAAGGGACCAGTGTTCCATTATTAAAGGGATCAGTGTTCCATTTTAAAGGGACCAGTGTTCCATTTTTAAAGGGACCAGTGTTCCATTTTTAAAGGGACCAGTGTTCCATTTTTAAAGGGACCAGTGTTCCATTTTTAAAGGGACCAGTGTTCCATTTTTAAAGGGACCAGTGTTCCATTTTTAAAGGGACCAGTGTTCCATTTTTAAAGGGACCAGTGTTCCATTTTTAAAGGGACCAGTGTTCCATTTTTAAAGGGACCAGTGTTCCATTTTTAAAGGGACCAGTGTTCCATTTGAAAGGGACCAGTGTTCCATTTTAAAGGGACTAGTGTTCCATTATTAAAGTGTTCCAGTGATTCCATGTCTATGTACATAGGGCATCAGCCTCTAAGGTGCAGGGTTGAGTAACCGGGTGGAAGCATGCTAGTGATGGCTAGAAGCTGTTTACCAGTCTCTCGGTCCCAGCTTTTATGCACTTGTACTGACCTCGCCTTCTGGATGGTAGCGGGGTGAACAGGCAGTGGCTCAGGTGGTTGATGTATTTGATGATCTTTTTGGCCTTCCTGTGACATCGGGTGCTGTAGGTGTCCTGGAGGGCAGGCAGTGTGCCCCGGTGATGCGTTGCACAGACTGCACCGCCCTCAGGAGAGCCCTGCGGTTGCGGGCGGTGCAGTTGCCGTACAAAGTGGAAGTAGCGCCGACATGAAAAGAAGCATGAGGGAAGCCCTACAATATTACGTTTTTTGTAGTAATGAGAATGCTCGGGGATAGGCAAAGTATTCTTTAGACATGTTGTACTTTTTTAAAATATAGTTTTGTAATTGACTAAAACAAGCAGACAACAAGATTGTGTTTGAAAAAGGTCATGTTTTTGCTGTGAGCCAATGGGGTAACCTAGGTAACCACAGGTTGTTTTCCCCACAGGCGGGCAGGGCTGCGACCTTCTATCCAATATCGACTAGAACTATAACCCAACTGATTTTCCATTATGACTAAATGAATCCAATACAGCCCTGTTCCAACTGATTTGCCATTATTCTGCCACATGAATGCTGTGAGGTATTAGGCCCTGTCCATTGAGATGTAATACTCTCATCTCATTTCTATTGGTAGATATCTGCGAAGCCCTGAGGACATGATGAAGCAGCAGACCAGTGCTAGTTGAGACACAGCGTCTGGTGAAAGTGAGTGGTGAAAGCTGTGGTCATGGAGCCGACAGGTTAGAGGTCAGCCTGCTGCAGACATTATCAGAGGGATGATTTATCTGCATAACCGAGCTGCTTATCAGGTTTATGTAATGAAACTTGTAAATATCCTCTATGAGACAGAGTAGTGAGCTAATCTCCCTCTGTGGTGACAGTAAGTAATGAGCACTAGTCAGCTCTCTGGAATTGACCCTCTCTACAAGATCTACGAGTCACCAGGGCATTCTCTGCCAGCAGCCTCCACAACCTCCACTGCCTAAAGTAAAGACACCACTGCCAAATCCACAGCAGCCACACAGCAGCCAAAAACGCAGTGCCAGAACACTGCCAACAGCCCAAACCACAGTCACCAGGCTACAGTGCATGAGGGATGACATCATGACAACACTGAGTGAGGGGGTTGCTGGGTCCGTGTTAGAGGAGTCAGAGGAGAAGCCCACAGCTCTAACAACACTAGACTGGAACAGGGTTCATCATGGGGCTCATAACACCACCAAAAGCAAAGTGACCTGAACATCTGGAGGATGTGAAGAGACAACCAAACCTGGCCTTCATGCTGTACGTTCTCTCTACTGTTCACCCAAACTAGAGGATTATTTATTGGATTCATTTTAAACTCAGAAAAAAAACATTGACATCGTTCTGTTTTCTCAATTACATTTAATTCAGCATTGAAAAAAAGCCGCAAGTTTAGGTTTGTTCTACCTGAGTGAGTCTGACCGCAAGTCAGAGACCACTATGACGACAAACCAAATGTGTTTGATGGATCCTTTTTGTCTTCTTCTAATACCTCTTAAGGGGAAAGTTATCCAAAAATGACTGAAAGTAATCAGATTACGTTACTGAGTTTGGGTAATCAAAAAGTTACATGATTAATTACAATTGTGGACAGTAACGAATTACATTTAGAAAGTTACATTTTAGACATTTAGCAGATGCTCTTATCCAGAGCATCTTACAGGAGCAATTAGGGTTAAGTGCCTTGCTCGGGGGCACATTGGCAGATTTTTCACCTAGTCGGCTCAGGGATTCAGACCATCGACCTTTCAGCTACCAGCCCAACTCTATTAACCCCTAGGTAACCTACCCAACCCTGAATCTAGCCATAGCTAAAACCACAGGTTTGTTATGGTAACACCTCTGCTGCTTCTGCTCACTAGGCAAGCATATTATCATCAGAAGGATTGTAATGATAGTGTGGTGTAGTGTAGGGTAATGTACACACTTAGCACCTTTTTTTCTATCTAGAATCTAAAAGCTTTTTTTGGCTCTCCCCATAGGATAACCCTTTGAAGAACCCTGCTTGGTTCCAGGTAGAAACCTTTTGGTTCCATTTAAAACCATTTCCACAGAGGATTCTACATGGTATAGTGTAGTGCAGTGCAGTGTTCTGTAGTATAGTGTTTAGCGTAGTATTGTGTAGCACAGTGTAGTTCGGTGTAGTCCAGCCTAGTGTAGTGTAGTATCATGTGATGTAGTATAGTGCAGTATATTGTAGTGTAGTTTAGTGTAGAGTAGTGCAGTGCAGTGTATTATACAATGGGTGGTTCTAATCTTGAATACTGATTGGTTAAAATCACATTCCAGACAGTGTTTATTCAACAAGTTACCACCTACTAAATCTATGACGTTAAAAATTCCTATTTACTCTGTTTCATCTGACTGCGCAATCCACTGTCTCATCAGCCCAGCCAACCAATTTATAAACTAAATTTATAATCTCCACTATAAAAAGCATTTAGACATTCTCTCATATTTCTTTTAGATTAACATTTCATTTTTAACAGCAGAGATTTGTATAAACCTTGCTTTCTGTCTGTCACGGCCGACAAAAGAAGAGGACCAAAGTGCAGCGTTGTGAGCGTACATTTCTCCTTTTATTTAAAATGTCGCCAACAAAACAAGAAATGAAATACAACCGTGATGCTTACAGGGCTAAGTGCCACTAACAAAGTTAACTACCCACACTGAAAGGAGGGAAAAAGGGCTACCTAAGTATGATTCCCAATCAGAGACAACGTTAGACAGCTGTCCCTGATTGAGAACCATACCCGGCCAAAACATAGAAATAAAGAAACATAGAAAACAAAAAATAGAATGCCCACCCCGCATCACACCCTGACCTAACCAAATAGAGAAATAAAACGGCTCTCTAAGGTCAGGGCGTGACTGTATCCCCCCCCCCCCCCCCAAAGGTGCGGACTCAGGCCGCAAAACCTGAACCTATAGGGGAGGGTCCGGGTGGGCATCTGGTGCGGGACGTAGACCCCGCTCCACCTCTGGCTCACCCCGCTTTGGTGGTGCCTCTGGTGTGGGGACCCTCACCACCAACCCCGGACTGGGGACCCTCGCCGCCAACCCCGGACTGGGGACCCTCGCTGCTGGCCCCGGACTGGGGACCCTCGCTGCTGGCCCCGGACTGGGGACCCTCGCTGCGGGCCCCAGACTGGGCACCCTCGTTGCGGGCCCCAGACTGGGCACCCTCGCTGCTGGCCCCGGACTGGGGACCCTCGCTGCGGGCCCCAGACTGGGCACCCTCGTTGCGGGCCCCAGACTGGGCACCCTCGTTGCGGGCCCCAGACTGGGCACCCTCGTTGCGGGCCCCAGACTGGGCACCCTCGTTGCGGGCCCCAGACTGGGCACCCTCGTTGCGGGCCCCAGACTGGGCACCCTCGCTGCGGGCCCCAGACTGGGCACCCTCGTTGCGGGCCCCAGACTGGGCACCCTCGCTGCGGGCCCCAGACTGGGCACCCTCGTTGCGGGCCCCAGACTGGGCACCCTCGTTGCGGGCTCCGGACTGGGCACCCTTGCTGCGGGCCCCAGACTGGGCACCCTCGTTGCGGGCCCCAGACTGGGCACCCTCGTTGCGGGCCCCAGACTGGGCACCCTCGTTGCGGGCCCCAGACTGGGCACCCTCGTTGCGGGCTCCGGACTGCGACTAAAGTGCAGCGTGGTGAGAGTACATTTCTCCTTTTATTTAAAATGTCGCCAACAAAACAAGAAACTAAAAACAACCGTGAAGCTCACAGGACTAAGTGCCACTAACAAAGTTAACTACCCACACTGAAAGGATGGAAAAGGGCTACCTAAGTATGATTCCTAATCAGAGACAACGATAGACAGCTGTCCCTGATTGAGAACCATACCCGGCCAAAACATAAAAATAAAGAAACATAGAAAACAAAACATAGAATGCCCACCCCGCATCACACACTGACCTAACCAAATAGAGAAATAAAATGGCTCTCTAAATAAATAAATAAAACGGCTCTCTGCAACATTGTTTCAAAATTCAAATTTAATCTCCAGCTGTCCCATAGTAATGAATGTGTCGGGAATCGGGAGGAGACAGACAGGCAGGCAGGTAGCGTTTCTAAACCAGTCGAAATCATGAATAAACTGGCATAAATTTTATGGATATATACAAAGAAACGTAATTTGAGAAAAGGTCAAATGAAACGATGTGCAGCTAGTTTGCAGTCTTTCCAGCTTCAGTTTGAAGTGATTGTGTTAGCTGTGTTGTTGGCTAGCTCCTATGAACAACAGTGTCCTGACGAGTGAGCATTTTTTATGCCAGGCGAAATTGCGCCTAATTAGCTCATTGATATGGATGTATTCAAATAAATGTCTCTAGAAAACAGCTTAAACAAACGCAAATTATACTTTGCTGTTATTCTGGCTGCACTTTTTGACATAACTGTAAGTTAGCCGTAGTTTGCTAGCCAGCAAGCAAGGGATAAGAACGTTGCCAGCCAGTACGACAATGGAATATTTAAAACAAACGACTGGGTCGCGTCCATAGATACAAACAAACCGATAGAACGAACGACAAGCCGGCTTGGGTAACACCCTGAAATTTTTCATGACATTATGTCAATCATTAATTGAATATGTTGGTAACCCGTTGTATAAAAGTGATAATGCCCTCGAAGTTGGTTGTTTGGAGGATATATTGGCACGTTTTGTCTGCACTTGACTTCGTCTCGGTCCTAACAACACCCTAGCCAATATATCCTCTAAACACCGGCTTCTCGGGCATTATCACTTATAGTGTAGTGTACTACAGTATATAGTGTAGTATAGTGTAGTGCAGTGTATTATAGTGTGGTACAGTGCAGTGTAGTGTAGTCTAGTTTAGTGTGGTGTAGTATCATACAGTGAAGTTTAGTGCCGTGAAGTTTAGTGTAGTATAGTGTAGGTTGGTATAGTGTGGTATAGTGTAGTATAGTGCAGTGCAGTTTTGTATAGTGTAGTGCAGTGTAGTTTAGAGTAATATTGTAGTGTAGTATAGTATAGTGTAGTATAATGTAGTGTAGTGGATGCAGAGGAAGCACTGCACCGCTGCTTAAGTACAAGAGCCTGTACTGTGACTATTAAATAGGTGTTACAGGGGTAATGCAGTGACAATTATGTGAGCAATAATTGAAATTTGCCTGTTGGGTATATAGTGCTGCTGGTGGAAAGCAAGGCACTGCTGTGGTACAGAACTATACTCCCACTACCGCTACCCCAGGCACTAGCCTCTCCCTGATCCACTGCGACCTGCATTTAGCTGTCCGGGGAAAAACCTGCTCTGCTCTGCGATGGTGTGTGTGAAAATATCAACCCTCGCTGTGGGGTACTCAAGGATTTCCCCAGTTATTCTGGAGGAGGAGCTCTGCTAACAAAGCCTGCTGATGTTATGTAAAACTAATCACTCTGGATTATTAACTTTGCTAGGACAAAATACTATCACAGTATTCTAAACACCAATGAAAATATGATGGTTATATTTAGGCTACACTATAAATCTGTTATTGAATTGTTCAATACTAAGTTGTAGTTGTTTTTTCAATGTTTCTACATAATACATAACATTCTGTAGTATGGTTTAGTGTAGTATAATATATTATAAACTCAGTGATTCGAGCCCTAAATGCTGATTGGCTGACAGGTGTGGTATATCAGACCGTGTATAGTGTAGTATAGTATATTATAAACTGGGTGGTTCAAGCCCTGAATGCTGATTGGCTGACAGGCGTGGTATATCAGACCGTATACCACGGGTATGACAAATAATCTATTTTACTGCTCTAATTACATTGGTAACCAGTTTATAATAGCAATAAGGCACCTCTGGAGTCTGTGATATATGGCCAATATACCACGGCTAAGGGCTGTACTTAGCAGTAGATTGTAATGGGGTAATAGTGCAGTCCAGCAGATCAGGTCCCAAGTGTCTCACCTTCTTATAGCCTCTACAGGAAAGGAGAATGATGGGAATGATGTTTTAACCATGAGACGCAAACACTGTGTCATTTCTCAAACCAGAGCTATTCGGACTTATTCTTCTCGATATCTCCATATTTCTACCGCAAGCTCTGAACCTATTTTTAAAAAATTATTTTCAAACATTTTTATTATGATATTTTTTAAATATATTTTTTCCACCTGGAATTATAGCAGCTACCGACCCCTGAATGCACAGCCGCTAATCTGCGGCCTGCTAGCTATCTAAAGCACATTGGACTGCTGGCTTAAGAGGCCCTTCAGACATATTTCTTCGGCCACTTGGCCAATTGGCCTGGTTTACCACACGGAGCCCTGCTGATCCGTCCGCTGATGTAACTGCACGAGGGGGGCACAACAGACTTTCCTCCGTCCCGTCATCCCTCTAAGGCCTTTCTGTTAGCCTGCTAGCCCCGTGCCGCTAGCTGCTTGAAGCCACGCACTGGACTTGTATGATCACCAGGCTACGCATGCCTTTTCCTAACGTCACCTTGCCGTGTCGATTGCTGTTCTGGTTTGTAACCATTGTTTTATTTCACTGCAGACCCTCTAGCACTGCTCAACACACTTCGGCTAACAATTTAGTTCCACCCCCCACACACGCAGTGACATCACCTGGTTTAAATGCTATTTCAAGAGACAATATCTCTTTCATTATCACTATATGCACAGGTTTACCCCCATTGTATTCACATCCTACTATACCTTTGTCTGTACATTATGCCTTGAATATATTCTACCGTGCCCAGAAATATGCTCCTTTTACGCTCTGTTCTGAACGTACTAGGCATCCAGTTCTGTTAGAAGCCTCCTCCCTAAGTTTGTTTTATTCACTGCCCTAGCACACTCCACCAATCCGGATGAACTAGCCGTGTCTGAATCCTGGCTTAGGAAGACCACCAAAAACATTGACATTTCCATTCCTAACTATAAAATTTTCCGAAAAGATAGAACTGCCAAATGGGACAGTGTTGCAATTTACTGCAAAGATAACCTGCAGAGTTCTTCTTGCTGCTAGGTGACCTAAACTGGGACATGCTTAACACCCCAGCCATCCTACAATCTAAGCTTGATGCCCTCAATCTCACACAATTTATCAATGAACATACCAGATATAACCCCAAATCCGTAAACACGGACACCCTCATAGATATCATCCTAACTAACTCACCCTCCAAATACACCTCTGCTGTTTTCAACCAAGATCTCAGCGATCACTGCCTCATTGCCTGCATCCGTAATGGGTCTGCGAGCAAACAACCATCCCTCATCACTGTCAAATGCTCCCTAAAACACTTCTCATCTTTTTAAGTGGGAGAACTTGCACAATTGGTGGCTGACTAAATACTTTTTTGCCCCACTGTATAGCCCTTGGTTCACTCCAGACATGTCTGCCCTTGACCAGCACAAAAACATCCTGTGGCATTCTGCATTAGCATCGAATAGCCCCAGTGATATGCAACTTTCAGGGAAGTTAGGAACCAATATACACAGGCAGTTAGGAAAGCTAAGGCTAGCTTTTTTAAACAGAAATTTGCCTCCTGCAGTACAAACTCAAAAAAGTTCTGGGACATGGAGAATAAGAGCACCTCATCCCAGCTACCCACTGCTCTGAGGCTAGGAAACACCTAGCCACCTGGCTACCCCTACCCCGGTCAACTGCCCGGCACCCTCCACAGCAACCCGCCCAAACCCCCACCATTTCTCCTTCACCCATATCCAGATAGCTGATGTTCTGAAAGAGCTGCAAAATCTGGACCCCTACAAATCAGCTGGGCTAGACAATCTTGACCCTCTCTTTCTTAAATTATCTGCCAAAATTGTTGCAACCCCTATTACTAGCCTGTTCAACCTCTCTTTCGTATCGTCTGAGATTCCCAAAGATTGGAAAGCTGCCGCGGTCATCCCCCTCTTCAAAGGGGGAGGCACTCTAGATCCAAACTGCTAAAGACCTATATCTATCCTACCCTGCATCTCTAAGGTCTTCGAAAGCCAAGTTAACAAACAGATTACTGACCATTTTGAATCCCATCGTACCTTCTCCGCTATGCAATCTGGTTTCCGAGCTGGTCGTGGGTGCACCTCAGCCACGCTCAAGGTCCTTAACGATATCATAACAACCATCGATAAGAGACATTACTGTGCAGCTGTATTCATCGACCTGGCCAAGGCTTTCGACCCTGTCAATCACCACATTCTTATTGGCAGACTCAACAGCCTTGGTTTCTCAAATGATTGCCTCGCCTGGTTCACTTCTCTGATAGAGCTCATGTGTCAAATCGGAGGGCATGTTGTCCGGACATCTGGCAGTCTCTATGGGGGTGCCACAGGGTTCAATTCTCGGGCAGACTCTCTTCTCTGTATACATCAATGATGTTGCTCTTTCTGCTGGTGATTCTCTAATCCATCTCTATGCAGACGACACCATTCTGTATACTTCTGGCCCTTCTTTGGACACTGTTTTAACTAACCTCCAGACGAGCTTCAATGCCATACAACTCTCCTTCCGTGGCCTCCAACTGCTCTTAAACGCAAATAAAACTAAATGCATGCTATTCAACCGATCATTGCCCGCACCTGCCCGCCTATCCAGCATCACTACTCTGGACGTCTCTGACTTAGAATACGTGGATAACTACAAATACCTAGGTGTCTGGCTAGACTGTAAACTCCTCTTCCAGACTCACATTAAGCATCTCCAATCAAAATTTAAATCTAGAATCGGCTTCCTATTTCGCAACAAAGCTTGCTTCACTCATGCTGCCAAACATACCTTCGTAAACTGACCATCCTACCGATCCTTGACTTTGGCGATGTCATCTATAAAATAGCCTCCAACACTCTACTCAGCAAACTGGATGTATTCTATCACAGTGCCATCCGTTTTGTCACCAAAGCCCCATATACTACCCACCACTACGACCCTTACGCACGCTCTCGTTGGCTGGCCCTCGCTTCATACTCATCGCCAAACCCACTGGCTACAGGTTATCTACAAGTTTCTGCTAGGTAAAGCCTCGCCCTATCTCAGCTCGCTGGTCACCATAGCAGCACCCACTCGTAGCACACGTTTCAGCAGGTCTCACTGGTCACCCCCAAAACCAATTCCTCCTTTGGTCGCCTTTCCTTCCAGTTCTCTGCTGCCACTGACTGGAACGAACTGCAAAAATCACTGAAGCTGGAGATTCCCATCTCCCTCACTAGCTTTAAGAACCAGCTGTCAGAGCAGCTCACAGATCACTGCACCTGTTCATAGCCCATCTGCATACAGCCCATCTATCTACCTCATTCCCATACTGTATTTATTTATTTTGCTCCTTTTGCTCCACTACTTGCACATCCATCTTTTGCACATCTACCATTCCAGTGTTTAATTGCCATATTGTAATTACTTCGCCACCATGGCCTATTTATTGCCTTAACTCCCTTATTTGACCTCATTTGCACTCACTGTATATAGACTTTGTTTTCTTTTTTTCTACTGTATTATTGACTGTATGTTTTGTTCATTCCATGTGTAACTGTGTTGTTGTATGTGTCGAACTGCTATGCTTTATCTTGGCCAGTTCGCAGTTGTAAATGAGAACTTGTTCTCAACTAGCCTACCTGGTTAAATAAAACAATAACAAATAAAAACTGTCTGGGCCACATCCACACTGATACTAACTCCCCAGTAGGTTGGAGGAAGGCTATTGTATGAGCCCCTCCCCTGCACAGGCAGGCCCCTCCTAAATGCTAAACCTGTCTAATTTGCATGGCTGCAGGAGATGGGGGAGGTGGGAAGGACTGCTGAGACCAGGTATTTGCAAGAGAGGGTGGCAGGTTGTATTTGAATGGGCGGGAGGACTATTTTCCTCACATAAATGTGGACTCTCCATCTTTGGAGTGGAGCTTTGTGTTTCCGCCATGGCCAGTTAGATAGATGGGTTGGTTAGATATCACTGAAACCCTTGATCATCTTGTAGCTCTCAGTGGAATGCTTTACACAGATAATACAGGGTTGGCTCACTCCCCTCTTCCTCATAGGATCCATGCCAGAGGCAGAATGACTGCGTTTACACAAGCAGACAAATTCTGATCTTTTTCACACTAATTGGTCTTTTGACCAATCAGAACAGCTCTAAAAAAGATCTGCCGTGAAAAGAACTGATGTGATTGGTCAAAAGACCAAGTAGTGGAAAAAAGATCAGAATTGGGCTGCCTGTGTAAATGCAGCCTATTAGACCTAGATGGAAGTGTGATGTAGAAGTCAGGAAACCAACATATTGTCACGCCTGTTCCCGCTCCCGCTTTCTGGCGCTCGAGGGCGCCAAGCTGCCCTTCACTACGAATACCTGTCGCCATCATTATATGCAGCTGCGCAATATTGGACTCACCTGGGCTCCATTACTTTGTTGATTGCCCTTCTATATCGGTCTGTTCTTCAGTTGGTTCCCTGTGTCAGCATTATTGTAGTTATGTCATTTTGTTCCCCCTGTCCAGACGCTGTTGTTGTTTTGGTTTGATGTCCGTTCTCCAGTAAATGTTCACTCCCTGTACTTGCTTGCCGTCTCCAGCGTCGATCCTTACACATATACAGTATTTATAATTATAATCTGGGTGGTTCAAGCCCTGAATGCTGATTGGCTGAACAGCCATGGTATATCAGACAGTATAACATTGGTATGACTAAACAATTATTTTTACTGCTCTAATTATGTTGGTAACCAGTTTATAATAGCAATAAGACACCTCTGGAGTTTGTGTTATATGGCCAATATACCACAGCTCAGGGCTGTATCCAGGCACTCTGTGCTGCACCTTGCCTAAGAACAGCTCTTAGCCATGGTATATTGGCCATATACCCCAAACCCCCGAGGTGCCTTACTGCTATTATAAACTGGTTACCAACATAATAAAAATAAAAATAATTGTTTAGTCATACCAATGGTATACGATCTGCCGAAATTAGCCGAAAGCCAGATAACTTTTGAAAAACTGGGCCCTGGCAATTATAGGGTCAATCGAGTGAGACAGGAAAATTCATACATTAAACGGTGTGATTTGACTCAATGTTTCACTGGTCTAACCCAGGATGAGTAAATGGGTGGTTTGGTGACAGCAATATGACATTCAGCTCCATCTCACAACCATTTTGAAGTTAATCATAGAGTCAACTGATAAAGGTACTTCTCCACTCACCAAAATATAAGGCTGACCGTAGCACAGATCTGAGAGGGGAGGTGGTTGGTGGGGTGGGAGAAAGACTGAATGTGAAATGTTTGGATCTATTCAATTGATGTAGAAACTACAGTATAATAACTATAACAAAATCACTATAATAATTAAATCTAAATAGTATTGACTATATCAATAATGGACATACTCTATATACAATCTACTCTATACACTGTATGCTATATCTAGAAGCTGTACTTTACAGGCCAGCTGGTCTGAGGGATGTGGTCAGTGGCAGTCAGTGCTGGAGCCATCAGTCTATAGTCTATACAGTGGATTATGGGGGATAACATTTTATTAGTTTGTCTTTAAAGCTCTAACACTCTATTTTAACACTACATATGAAATCACCAAACTGTGGTCTGGGTTTAACCATCTACAGTAACAGACAATGTTGTCACGCTGACATGTGACTGATACCCATGCTGCAGCAGTGGTCACTAGCAGGGGAACCAAAATATCCTCTGTCAGTGTGTATGGGTATTGAAGAGATTACACACAAAGCATCAAATGAGGTCAGCGGGCCTCTGTCTCAGACACTCAATGACACATATACAGTGCTTCAGAAAGTATTTCAACATTTTGCTGTGATACAGCCTGAATTCAAAAAGGATTAAATGTGTTGTTTTTCTCACCCATCTACACACAATACCCCATAGAGAATGTGAAAACGTGTTTGTGGAAATGTATGCTAATTTCTTGAAAATGAAATACAGAAATATCTCATTTACATAAGTAGTCACACCCCTGAGTCAATAGATATTAGAATCACCTTTGGCAGTGATTACAACTGTGAGTCTTTCTGGGTAAGTCCCTAAGAGCTTTGCACATCTGGGTTGTTCAATATTTGCACATTATTCTTTTTTAAATTCTTCACACTCTGTCAACTTGGTTGTTGATCATTGCTAGACAGCCATTTTCAAGTCTTGTCCTAGATTTTCAAGCCGATATAAATCAAAACTGTAACTAGGCCACTCAGGAACATTTAGTGCCGTCTTGGTAAGCAACTCCAGTGTATATTTGGCCTTGTGTTTTGAAAAATTGAAAAACTCCCCAATCCTTAAAGATTACAAGCATACCCATAACATGATGTAGCCACCACTATGCTTAAAAATATATGTAGAGTGGTACTCAGTAATCTGTTGTATTGGATTTGCCACAAACATAATACTTTGAATTCAGGACAAAAAGTCTGAAAATGTTTTTGCAGTATTCATTTAGTGCCTTGTTGAAAACAAGATGCATTTTCTGGAATACAGTGCAGTCGGAAAGTATTCAGACCCCTTCACATTTTCTAAATGTTGTTATGTTACAGCCTAATTCTAAACTTGATTAAAGAAAGAAATCCTCATCAATCTACACACAATACCACATAATGACAAAGCAAAAGCAGGTTTGTAAGCATTTTTGCAAAAGTATATAAAAAAAACGGAAATAAAAATACTGAAATATATTGACCCTTTGCTATGAGGCTCAAAATGAGCTCAGGTGCATCCTATCTCCATTGATCATCCTTGAGATGTTTCTACAACTTGATTGGAGTCCACCTTTGGTAAATTCAATTGATTGGATATGATTTGGAAAGGCACACACCTGTATATATAAGGTCCCACAGTTGACAGTCAGGGAGGAGACCATGAACCCGATCATCACTCTGACAGAGCTCCAGAGTTCCTCTGTGGAGATTCAGCCTAGGAACAGTGGGTTAACTGCCTGTTCATGGGCAGAACGACAGATTTGTACCTTGTCAGCTCGGGGGTTTGAACTCCATCAATCAGGCCTTTATGGTATAGTGGCCAGATGGAAGCCACTCCTCAGTAAAAAGGCAACTAACAGCCCGCTTGGAGTTTGCCAAAATGCACCTAAAGGACTCTCAGACCATGAGAAATCAAATGAAACCAAGATGGCCTGAATGCCAAGTGTCACATCTGGAGGAAACCTAGCACCATCCCTATGGTGAAGCATGGCAGTGGCAGCATCATGCTGTGGGGATGTTTTTCAGGGGCAGGGACTGGGAGACTAGTCAGGATCGAGGGAAAGATGAACGGAGCAAAGTACAGAGGGATCCTTGATGAAAACCTGTTCTAGAGCACTCAGGACCTTAGAATGCGGCCAAGGTTCACCTTCCAACAGGACAGTGACGCTAATCACATAGCCAAGACAACGCAGGAGTGGCTTTGAGACAAGTCTCTGAATGTCCTTGAGTGGCCCAACCAGAACCCGGACTTGAACACGATCGAACATCTCTGGAGAGACCTGAAAATAGCTGTGCAGCGACGCTCCCCATCCAACCTCACAGAGCTTGAGAGGATCTGCAGAGAAGAATGGGAGAAACTCCCCAAATAAAGGTATGCCAAGCTTGTTGTGTCATACCCAAGAAAACTCAAGGCTATAATCGCTGCCAAAGGTGTTTCAATAAAGTACTGAGTAAAGGGTCTGAATAAGTATGTAAATGTGATCTTTCGTTTGATTTATTTTTATAAATTTGAAGAAAAAAAATTAAAAACCTGTTTTCACTTGTCATTATGGGGTATTGTGTGTAGATTGATGAGAAAAAAAACATAACTTAATCCATTTCAGAATACGGGCTGTAAAGTAACAAAAAAAAGAGGTCTGAATACTTTCAGAATGCACTGTATCTTTATTCTGTACAGGCTTCCTCCTTTTCAATCTGCCATTTACGTTAGTATTGTGGAGTAAGTCAAATGTTGTTGATCCATCCTCAGTTTTCTCCTATCACAGCCATTAAACGCTTTAATTGTTTTAAACTCTTCATTGGCCCTTTTGTGAAATCCCTGAGCAGTTACCTTCATCACTGGCAAAAGAGTTAAGAAAGGTGTCTGAGTCTTTGTGTCACGTTCTGACCTTAGTTCTTTTATTATGTCTTTGTTTTAGTATGGTCAGGGCGTGAGTTGGGTGGGTTGTCTATGTTCTTTTTTCTATTGATTTGGGATTGCTGTGTTCGGCCTGGTATGGTTCTCAATCAGAGGCAGCTGTCAATCGTTGTCCCTGATTGAGAATCATACTTAGGGAGCCTGGTTTCACTTTTGAGTTGTGGGTGTTTATTTTCCGTGTCAGTGTTGGTGCCACACGGGGACTGTTTCGGTTTGATTACGTCACGTTTATTGTTTTGTTCAGTGTTCATTACTTTATTAAAAAACATGAACACTTACCACGCTGCGCTTTGGTCCTCACCTTCTTCCACCACAGACGACCGCTACACTTTGTAGTGACTGGGTGTATTGATTCACCATCTAAAGCGTAATTAATAACTTCACCATGCTCAAAGGGATATTCAGTGTCTGCTTCATTTTTTTTTTTACCCATTTACCATTAGGTGCCCTTCTTCGTGAAGCGATGGCAAACCGCCCTGGTCTTTGTGGTTGAATCTGTGTTTGAAATTCACTGCTCGACTCATGGACCTTACAGATAATTGAATGTGTGGGGTGCAGAGATGAGGTAGTCATTCAAAAATCCATGTTACACGCTATTATTGCACACAGAGTGAGTCCATGTAACTTATTATGTGACTTGTTAAGCAAATTTTTAGTCCTGAACTTATGTAGGTTTCCCATACAAAGGGGTTATATACTTATTGACTCAAGACATTTCAACATTTCATTAAAAAAACAATAATAATTCAATCTAAAAACATTATTCCACTTTGACATTGTGTCACGTCTGCTTCCGCTCTTCCCTCGCCCTGGCACTTGAGGGCGCCAGGTTGCCCTGCATCACGCACTCCTGCCATCCATTACGCACACCTGCCTTCCCTCGTCACGCGCAACAGCGTTATTGGACTCACCTGGACTCACTTATCACCTGTTCATTTCCTCCCCTATATTTGTCAGTTCCCTGCTCTGATCCCCACTGCTGCTTTGTATTGTTTTTGTCTTAGTATTAGTTTACTGACGCTGTTCCTGTCTCGTTCCATGTCCGTTATTCCATTAAATGTTTGACTCCCCGTACCTGCTTCCTCTCTCCAGCGTCATTCCTTGTGACATTATGGGGTATTGTGTGTGTGTAGGCCAGTGACACAACATCTCAATGTTATCCATTTTATATTCAGGCTGTAACACAACAAAATGTGGAAAAGGTCAAGGGGTGTGAATACTTTCTGAAATGATTCATAAACTCTATGTAGTATTCTTTCTTTATGGAAAACACCCACATTAAAGTGCACAAACTGAAAGGAATACATCTTATCTTCAATAGAGAACCTGATACTTCGTAGGTTTTTATTCACTTTGAGCTTCTACATCTGCATTGCTTGGTATTTGGGGTTTTAAGCTGAGTTTCTGTATAAGCACTTTGTGGCATCTGCTGATGTAAAAAGGGCTTTATAAATACATTTGATTGATATATCTGAAGGCCTTTTGGAGTAATGTTTCACACAAGTTACTTTCATTAACAATTCACAACTGCAGAAAAACCCTTCCAAATGTGTATCCTTACTTCCCACTGTGCATGTCTTACTCTCTCTGGGCAACAGTTGGGAACTTTACACTTGGGACAATATGGAGCAAAATGACATCTTAATGGGAGAGAAAATGGCTCCAGTTAATGAAGCACAGCCTTAGGCAATCTCCTACACAGAGTAGGCTGGAAGAGACAAACGTGTCTGTGGGGAATGTCATGTGTGTGTTCTGTTCTCACACGTCACATTATGTATCAACTGTAGAGGAGCAGAGAAACCTGGAGCCTTGCATCTTCATCTTCATCACCAGGACTTCGAAAACACCACATAGCTACACTGGTCCTTTATTACTCCAAGTTAAAGTCGGAAGTTTACATACACTTAGGTTGGAGTCAATAAAACTAGTTTTTCAACCACTCCACAAATAACTTGTGCACAAACTATAGTTTTGGCAAGTCGGTTAGGACATCTACTTTGTGCATGACACAAGTGATTTTTACATAAATTGTTTACATAAAGATTACATTAAGATTATATTAAGTTAAAATAAGTGTTCATTCAGTATTGTTGTAATTGTCATTATTACAAATAAACGTTTTTTTTAAATTGGCCAATTAAATCGGTATCTGGTTTTTTTTTGTCCTCCAATAAATCGGTATCGGTATCGGCGTTGAAAAATCTGAATCGGTCGACCTCTAATCCTAACTGACCTAAGACATGGACTTTTTACTAGGATTAAATGTCAGAAATTGTGAAAAACTGAGTTTAAATGTATTTGGCTAAGGTGTATGTAAACTTCCAACTTCAACTGTACGTGTGCCTACAATGAGGTCTAGAGACTAGGAGAGGGATGAGCTTCTCCTGCATGGTCCTGGAGTTTAGTGATGGAGATAGCACCTGCTCTTCACAAGGCTGCCCGCTGTGATGCCTGAATAATTCAGCCAGCCCAACGTTACCAGAGTCAACAGAGCTGTCCTTCTGCCCTCCGCTCCAGGCCCTGGGGACTCACACCACCAGTCCTCTGTTCTGTCTTTTATGGAAGGCATAGAGGAGAATGCTAACTACAGCCTAGGCAGGACGCCTCATAAGATTTTCCCCCAATTCTAATGTACCCTGGTCACTCATTACTGTTCCCTCTACTTGCGAAGGAAATTCTCAAGCCATAACTCTAGGCAATCATCAACATCATAATCCACCTTGCAAACTGAATTCAGTGTAAATCCAGCTTTAGACTGAGACAATGTTTCTCATAAAATAATGGGGACCTTTAGATTTCATGTCATTCTATTCAAGGGGAATATTTCTTGAAAGGCCTTTGGTGACATAAGTAGACAAGATTCTAGTGCATATTACCTTTTCAAAGTTTAACCAGGCAGTTTGAACATAGTTTGTTGTCAGTAACAGACCAAAGTCTACTTCATCAGCCAGAGCAGACATCAGTCAAGCCTAGTACCACACAATGTATTAGAAATAGATCACTGGTGTGGTGGGTAGCTGCATATCCTACTGCAATATGGTTCGTTCAACAAGGAGATCTCAAGTGCTGCTCAGAGGGTGGTTATGAAACGCATCTTTGAATGTAAAGTAGGGATGGGGGAGTTGTTGAGTGGACACTTGGGACCCGGGGGGAGGGGTGTGTATGTATCTGTGTGTGTATGTGTGAGAGAGAGAGAGAGAGAGAGAGAGAGAGAGAGAGAGCACTATGTCACGTCAACACCATATGTGGCATTATGAGAAGAACTGCAAACTGAAATCCCCTCTGACAAGTATGTGATTGGACATCCATCTCTAACAGAAAACATGAACTGCTTCTTGATCTGCCCTCTTGTACATCTGATTTCTAAAGATGAAATACCCTCCAAACTGATTCAAATAAGATGGTTGAAAACATCCATTTTCATAATCCAGCTGCAGAATTACTGTTTAGAGAGACATTCTCCATATATGTTAAACAGATGTTTAGGATTTGTCTGGCATTGTGACAGCAAACAAAATAGACAGTAATATAGACCAACTAAAAACTATTATCTCTGTCAAAAGACTATTGAGCACATATGCCACAATCGGACTGCTTAAATACAGTAGATGTATAACCTAGTATTTGACTGCACCACTATCATTATAGCCTCCATAGTTTACATATTCAACAACTGAAATCAAACTATGTCAAAAGACATTCTACTGGACCTCCAGAGTGGCGCAGTGGACTAATGCAATGCATCTCAATGCTTGAGACCACACTACAGACCCAGGTATGATCCCAGGCTGTGCCACAACTGGGAGTCCCAAAGGGCAGCGCACAATTACCCCAATGTTGTCCGGGTTAGGTTTACTTGGCTCGTTGTGCTCGAGTGACTCCTTGTGGTGGGCCGGGCGCCTGCAGGCTGACTTCAGTTGTCAGTTGAACAGTGTTTCCTCTGACACATTTGGGCAGTGGACTTCCGGGTTAAGCGGGTGGGTGTTAAGAAGTGTGGTTTGGTGGGTCATGTTTCGGAGGACACATGACTTGACCTTTACCTCTAATGAGCCCATTGTTGTAATGATGAGACAAGATTGTAATTGGATATCACAACATTGGGGAAATACAAAAAATGCATAATAATAAGAAAAATTCTTATTCATTCTACTGAAGAGCAAGTATGAATAATCTGTGAAATAAGTGTGATATTTTTGTTGTTGTTGCTGTGTTTATTTCTCTACTCTGAAAATGTAATATACTTTGGAGATACAGCGCCTTTGGAAAGTATTCAGACCCTTTGACTTTTTCCACATTGTGTTACATCACAGCCTTATTGTTTAATGGATTTTAAAAAATCCTCATCAATCTACACATAATACCCCACAATGACAAAAAAACAGGTTTGTAGACATTTTGCAAATTTATGAAAACACCAAAACAGAAATACATTATTTACATAAGTATTCAGCCCCTTTGCTATGAGACTCTAAATTGAGCACAGGTGCATCCTGTTTCCATTGATCATCCTTGAAATGTTTCTACAACTTGATTGGAGTCCATCTTTCGTAAATTCAATTGATTGGACATGATTTTGAAAGGCACACACCTATCTATATAAATAAGGACCCACAGTTGACAGTGCATGTCAGGGCAAAAACCAAGCCATGAGGTCGTAGGAATTGTCCTTTGAGCTCCGAGACATGATTGTGTCGAGGCACAGATCTGGGGAAGGGTACCAAAACATTTCTGCAGCATTGAAGGTCCCCAAGAACACAGTGGCCTCCATCATTCTTAAATGGAAGAAGTTTGGAACCACCAAGACTCTTCCAAGAGCTGGCCGACTTGCAAAACTGAGCAATCGGAGGAGAAGGGCCTTGGTCAGGGAGGTGACCAAGAACCCGATGGTCACTCTGACAGAGTTCTAGAGTTCCTCTGTAGAGATGGGAGAACCTTCCAGAAGGACAACCATCAGGCCTCTATGGTAGAGTGGCCAGACGGAGAGTGGCCAGACGGAAGCCACTCCTCAGTAAATGGAACATGACAGTTTGCCAAAAGGCCCCTAAAGACTCTCAGGCCATGAGAAACAAGATTCTCTGGTCTGATGAAACCAAGATTGAACTATTTGGCCTGAATGCCAAGCGTCACATCTGTAGGAAACCTGTTACCATCCCTACGGTGAAGCATGGTGGTGGCAGCATCAAGCTGTGGGGATGTTTTTCAGCGGCAGGGACTGGAAGACTAGTCAGGATCGAGGGAAAGATGAACAGAGTAAAATACAGAGAGATCCTTGATGAAAACCTGCTACAGAGCGCTCAGGACCTCAGACTGGAGCAAAAGATCACCTTCCAACAGGACAATGGCCCTAAGCACACAGCCAAGAGGAGTGGCTTCGGGACAAGTCTTGTCCATGAGTGGCCCAACCAGAGCCTGGACTTGAACCCGATCAAACATCTCTGGAGAGACCTTAAAATAGCTGTGCAGCGACGCTCCCAATCCAACCTCCCCAAATACAGGTGTGCCAAGCATGTAGCGTCATACCCAAGAAGACTGAAGGCTGTAATCGCTGCCAAAGGTGTTTCAACAAAGTACTGAGTAAAGGGTCTGAATACTTATGTAAATATTATATTTCCTTTTTTATATAGAAATTAGCAACAATTTCGAGAAACCATTTTTTGCTTCGTCATTATGGGTATTGTGTGTCCTCCAACGAACCATCAAACAGGCAAAGCGTCAACACAGGACTAAGATCGAATCGTACTACACTGGCTCTGACGCTCGTCGGATGTGGCATGGCTTGCAACTATTACAGACTACAAAGGGAAGCACAGCGGAGAGCTGCCCAGTGACACGAGCCTACCAGATGAGCTAAATTACTTCTTTGCTCGCGTCGAGTTAAGTAACACTCAAACATGCATGAGAGCATCGGCAGTTCCGGACGACACTCTCCGTGTAATCACGCTCTCCGCAGCCGATGTGTTTAAGACCTTTAAACAGGTTAACATTCACAAGGCCGCCTGGCCAGATGAATTACAGGGATGTGTACTCTGAGCATGAGCTGACCAACTGGCAAGTGTCTTCACTGACATTTTCAACCTCTCCCTGTCTGAGTCTGTCATACCAACATGTTTCAAGCAGACCAAAATAGTCTACAGACCTGTAGCACTCACGTCTGTAGCCATGAAGTGCTTTCAAAGGCTGGTTATGGCTCACATCAACACCATTATCCCAGAAACCCTAGACCCACTCCAATTTGCATACCGCCCAAACATATCCACAGATGATGCAAACTCTATTGCACCCCACACTGCCCTTTCACATCTGGACAAAAGGAACACCTATGTGAGAATGCTATTCATTGACTACAGCTCAGCGTTCAACCCCATAGTGCCCTCAAAGCTCATCACTAAGCTAGGGACCCTGGGACTAAACACCTCCCTCTGCAACTGGATCCTGGACTTCCTGACGGGCCGCCCCCTGGTGGTAAGGGTAGATAACAACACACCCGCCACGCTGATCCTCAACACTGGGGCCCCTCAGGGGTGCATGTTTTGTCCCCTCCTGGAACTCCCTGTTCACTCAAGACTGCATGACCAGGCACGACTCCAACACCATCATTAAGTTTGCAGATGACACAACAGTGGTAGGCCTGATCACCAACAACGATGAGACAACCTATAGGGAAGAGGTCAGAGACCTTACTGTGTGCTGCAAGGACAACAACCTCTCCCTCAACATGATCAAGACAAAGGAGATGATTGGGGACTACAGGAAAAGGAGGACTGATTACGTCCCCCATTCTCATCGATGGGGCTGCAGTGGAGCAGGTTGAGAGCTTCAAGTTCCTTGGCGTCCACGTCACCAACAAACTAACATGGTCCAAGCACATCAAGACAGTCGTGAAGAGGGCACGACAAAACCTATTCCCCCTTAGGAGACTGAAAAGATTTGGCATCGGTCTTCAGATCCTCAAAAGGTTCTACAACTGCACCATCGAGAGCATCCTGACGGGTTGCATCACTGCCTGGCACTACAGAGGGTAATGCGTATGGCCCAGTAAATCACTGGAGCCAAGCTTCCTGCCATCCAGGACCTCTATAACAGGCAGTGTCAGAGGAAGGCCATAAAATGTGTAAAAGACTCAAGCCACCCTAGGCATAGACTGATCTCTCTGCTACCGCACAGCAAGCAGTACTCGAGCACCAAGTCTAGATCCAAGAGGCTTCTAAACAGCTTCCACCCCCAAGCCATAAGACTCCTGAACATCTAATCAAATGGCTACCCTGACTATTTGCATTGCTCCCCCCCCCCCCCTTTTACGCTGTTGCTACTCTCTGTTATTATCTATGCATAGTCACTTTAATAACTCTACCTACATGTACATATTACCTCAATTACCTTGACTAACCGGTTCCTCCACACATTGACTCTGTACCGGTACCCCCTGTATATAGCCTCACTATTGTACATTTTACTGCTGCGGTGATTCTTTGATCCACCTCTACGCAGACGACACCATTTTGTATACATCTGGCCCTTCTTTGGACACCTCTTGAAACTAGGGGGCACTATTTTCATTTTTGGAAAAATAACACTCCCAAAGTAAACGGGCTATTTCTCAGGATCAGATGCTAGAATATGCATATAATTGACAGCTTAGGATAGAAAACTCTCTAAAGTTTCCAAAACTGTAAAAATATTGTCTGTGAGTATAACAGAACTGATATTGCAGGCGAAAGCCTGAGAAAAATCCAATCAGGAAGTGACTCTTGTTTTGAAACACCTGTATTCCTATGCATCCCTATTGCCCATTGAAAGGGATATCAACCAGATTCCTGGCTTCCCTAATGTGTCTATAGCCACTAGCCATAGTTTCAGGCCTTTATTTTTAAAAATGAGTGTGAACGACAACATTGCGTCAGTGGTCAGGTGGTGGCTCTCAGAGTGATTTGTGCATAATATACAAAGGCGGCCACTGTTCCTCTCGCTTCTACTGAAAAGCCAATTGTCCCGGTTGATATATTATCAAATAGATATTTGAAAAACACCTTGAGGATTGATTATAAAAAACGTTTGCCATGTTTCTGTCGATATTATGGATCTAATTTTGAGGTTTTTCCGGCGTTGTGGTGACCGCAATTTCTGGTGGATTTCTTAACAAAACGTGGACAAGAAATTGAGGTATTTCGGCTATAAAAAATTATCTTTATGGAACAAAAGGAACATTTTCTGTCTAACTGGGAGTCTCGTGAGTGAAAACATCCGAAGCTCATCAAAGGTAAACAATTTAATTTGATTGCTTTTCTGATTTTCGTGACCAAGCTTCTTGCTGCTAGCTGGACATAATGCTATGCTAGGCTATCGATAAACTTACACAAACGCTTGTCTTGCTTTGGCTGTAAAGCATAATTTCAAAATCTGAGATGACAGGGTGATTAACAAAAGGCTAAGCTGTGTTTCACTATATTTCACTTGTGATTTCATGAATATCTATATTTTCTAGTAATATTTTTTGACCGTTGCGCTATGCTAATTAGTGTAGTTGACGACAATTCTCCCAGATCCGGGATGGGTAGTTCTAAGAGGTTCAAACCTCCAAACGAGCTTCAACAACACTCCTTCTGTGGCCTCCAAATGCTCTTAAATACTAGTAAAACTAAATGCATGCTCTGCCCGCACCCGCCCACCCAACTAGCATCACTACTCTGGACGGTTCTCACAAAGAATATGTGGACAACTACAAATACCTAGGTGTCTGGCTAGACTTTAAACTCTCCTTCCAGACTCATATTAAGCATCTCCGATCCAAAGTTAAATCTAGAATTGGTGTCCTATTTCGCAGCAAAGCCTCCTTCACTCATGCTGCCAAACATACCCTTGTAAAACTGACTATCCTACCGATCCTTGACTTCGGCGATGCCATTTACAAAATAGCCTCCAACACTCTACTCAACAAATTGGATGTAGTCCATCACAGTGCCATCCGTTTTGTCACCAAAGCCCCATATACTACCCACCACTGCGACCTGTATGCTCTCGTTGGCTGTTCCTCCCTACATATTCGTCGCCAAACCCACTGGTTCCAGGTCATCTATAAGTCTTTGCTCGGTAAAGCTCCGCCTTAGCTCAGCTCACTGGTCACCATAGCAACGCCCGTAGCACGCGCTACAGCAGGTATATTTCACTGGTCATCCCCAAAGCCAACACCTACTTTGGCCGCCTTTCTTTCCAGTTCTCTGCTACCAATGACTGAAACGAATTGCAAAAATCACTGAAGTTGGAGTATCATATCTCCCTCACTAACTTGATTCGTCAGCTGTCAGAGCAGCTTACCGATCGCTGCAGCTGTACACAGCCCATCTGTAAATAACCAACTACCTACCTCAACCCCATATTTGTTTTTGTTTTTCTGCTCTTTTGCACACCAGTATTTCTACTTGCACATCCTCATCTGCACATATATCACTCCAGTGAAAATTGCTAAATGGTAATTACTTTGCCACTATTGGCCTATTTATTGCCTTACCTCCTTACTTCATTCGCACATCCTATACAGATTTTTCTATTGTGTTATTGACTGTACGTATGTTTATCCCATGTGTAACTCTGTATTGTTGTTGTTGTCGCACTGCTTTTCATTATCTTGGCCAGGTCGCAGTTGTAAATGAGAACTTGTTGTCAACTGGCCCACCTGGTTAAATAAAAATAAAAAACAAAATAATTATTTGTTACTTTCATTTAATTTTTTCTTAAAACTGCATTTTTCTTAAAACTGCATTGTTGGTTAAGGGCTTGTAAGTAAGCATTTCATTGTAAGCATTACACCTGATATGATTTGATTGATGATTTTTTTTTTAAATGTAATCCATTTCAAAATAAGGCTGTAACCTAGCAAAATGTGGAAAAAGTCAAGGGGTCTGAATACTTTCCAAAGGTACTGTAGGTTTCCAATATATAGGCCTATGCCATTATTTCATTACAGCAGCGAACAGTAACATATCTCTAGAGGTAGTAACTATGAGAGGAGAGACATTCATCTCCTCATATTACAAACTCTTCTGAGTTGAAGACTAGACTTAAGAATGAAATACTACACTATAAGATGCTCCTCCCTGCCTCTTTTCTCAAGCCTACATTTATGTGTTGAATGTACCCAGCTGCACCCCTCCACCCCACTGCTCACTTGCCTGCCCTCAATCAAGGCGTGTGTCAATATTAACCAGCCCGTGGTGTACCTGCTAGCATAGAGGTGCATAAATTCATAGGGCGCACCTATCAGCACACAGGGCCCAACACCAAGGCCCTATCCATGATGGATCTGGCTTAAGGAAGCCCCTCCCCTTGACAGCTGGCCTTTTGTGTGATGTCACTGAAGCTGCCTTGTTTCCTTAGGGTAAGCCAGTTCAATAACTAACTCTCAATGCAGCCAGCAGCAACTTTTTTAATGGGAGTTTTGCAAATGAAGATGGCAATGCTTTCAGATCCAACGGCAATGCATAATCTGTTCGCCATAGAGCTGTGCATGGGTACAATAACAAGTTCACTGGTTCCATCTGGTCTAGAGGCCTGCTTAAACCAATACAAAGGAGCTCCCTATGACAACGCACATCATCTAGATTGGTCATGATCTGTCATAATTCATTATAATTTATTCTAACATAATATATTTATATTTGTCTCTCAAGCACAATCCAACAGAACAGCATACAGAAAAACAAAAAAATGAGTGTTTTTGTGTTGACACGTTCAAATCTTTTTTCCAAACAGCAAAAGCATGACGACTCATAACACAGCACATAAGCTTGGGGAAGTTCAAAGTGAGACAGTGACAGAGTGTGACCAACATCCCCAATCAGAGGCTGATCAACAGAGGGGTGATTAATGTTGCCAGCTGGGACCTTTCTCTCAGAGACACTCTCTCTCTGCCGCACCTGCTGGAGCACTGCCCTCACAGAGATGCTCTCTCTCTGCCGCACCTTCTGGAGCACTGCTCTCACAGAGACGCTCTCTCTCTGCCGCACCTGCTGGAGCACTGCCCTCACAGAGACGCTCTCTCTCTGCCGCACCTGCTGGAGCACTGCCCTCACAGAGACGCTCTCTCTGCCGCAACTGCCGGGGCACTGCCCTCACAGAGACGCTCTCTCTCTGCCGCACCTGCTGGAGCACTGCCCTCACAGAGACGCTCTCTCTCTGCCGCAACTGCTGGAGCACTGCCCTCACAGAGACGCACTCTCTCTGCCGCACCTGCTGGAGCACTGCCCTCACAGAGACGCTCTCTCTCTGCCGCACCTGCTGGAGCACTGCCCTCACAGAGACGCTCTCTCTCTGCCACACCTGCTGGAGCACTGCCCTCACAGAGACGCTCTCTCTCTGCCACACCTGCTGGAGCACTGCCCTCACAGAGACGCTCTCTCTCTGCCGCACCTGCTGGAGCACTGCCCTCACAGAGACGCTCTCTCTCTGCCACACCTGCTGGAGCACTGCCCTCACAGAGACGCTCTCTCTCTGCCACACCTGCTGGAGCACTGCCCTCACAGAGACGCTCTCTCTCTGCCGCACCTGCTGGAGCACTGCCCTCACAGAGACGCTCTCTCTCTGCCGAACCTGCTGGAGCACTGCCCTCACAGAGACGCTCTCTCTCTGCCGCAACTGCTGGAGCACTGCCCTCACAGAGACGCACTCTCTCTGCCGCACCTGCTGGAGCACTGCCCTCACAGAGACGCTCTCTCTCTGCCGCACCTGCTGGAGCACTGCCCTCACAGAGACGCTCTCTCTCTGCCGCACCTGCTGGAGCACTGCCCTCACAGAGACGCTCTCTCTCTGCCAAACCTGCTGGAGCACTGCCCTCACAGAGACGCTCTCTCTCTGCCACACCTGCTGGAGCACTGCCCTCACAGAGACGCTCTCTCTCTGCCGCACCTGCTGGAGCACTGCCCTCACAGAGACGCTCTCTCTCTGCCACACCTGCTGGAGCACTGCCCTCACAGAGACGCTCTCTCTCTGCCACACCTGCTGGAGCACTGCCCTCACAGAGACGCTCTCTCTCTGCCGCACCTGCTGGAGCACTGCCCTCACAGAGACGCTCTCTCTCTGCCACACCTGCTGGAGCACTGCCCTCACAGAGACGCTCTCTCTCTGCCACACCTGCTGGAGCACTGCCCTCACAGAGACGCTCTCTCTCTGCCGCACCTGCTGGAGCACTGCCCTCACAGAGACGGGACAAGAGGTTGAGACACAAACAAGACATGGAAGAGAGAGATGCCAACTATACACACCAACGGCACGCACCAACGACACGCACCAACGAGACGCACCAACGAGACGCACCAACGAGACGCACCAACGAGACGCACCAACGAGACGCACCAACGAGACGCACCAACGAGACGCACCAACGACACGCACCAACGACACGCACCAACGAGACGCACCAACGAGACACACCAATGAGAGGAAAGGAAAGAGAGGAGATGGGGAAAGTTAAGGTAATCACTTAAATAAATTGATTTGGACAAATTGGCCACGAAAGCTTTGAATGTCTCCTTTGTATGAACATAATATAAACATCTATCTCATTTTGACCAGTCAAAGCAGCAGCAAGCCATGACACTGGACATAGCTACGATATAGTGATAGAATAGATCATTACAGCTGACCCATCCAAATGATAGTACTAACATGATTTATCTATGAAACAAAAAGATTATTTCAACAATGCTGAGCATTTAGTACTCTGCAACTAGATGCCACTCCAGTGTTTCCTAGTAGCTACTATGCTACTTCACATAAAATGGATGAGGAAGGACGGTGAATGGCTCCCGCACGGCTCTGCACTACAAAATCATAAAGCAAAGCAGTGAATGAAAGGAAAACTGTTGCCCTTAGAACAGGGGCATGCGAGTTGGCTGTCCTCTCTTCAGTTTCAGAGCGCCCCCCTGTCTCAGTCACCTGATGTATAATTCCCTGCAGGCAGGTTAGGCTCCAGGCCTGTGCTCCTAGTGGAGGAGCAGCTCTGCTCTAGTCTATTAGGCAACAGGAAGGGAAGTGCATGGACCTCAGTGTTCTCCCTGGGCTCACGGCAACAAAAAGGGCCCGTCTGGAGCGGTTGGGGCCCCAGCCCTCAGGGAGGGCAGATGGTGCCCCAGGTCTAGCAGTGCATTAGCATGAGAAAGAGAACCAGAGAGAGAGGGGACAGGTACCCTTTCCCCTCTATTTCCCTCTGTTATAGACCGGGGGGACCCTCTTCTAACCCAACAGACTCTGTTGTGCTGCAGTAAATTGGAGCACAAAGGAAGACATGGTGTCAAGCTGTTGACACGTGTGAGATACACGCCATTCATAACAAAACTCAACGCAGTAGAAAGGGGAGCCAGAGAGTCCAGCCTCCTTCCTGATTGGAGCACAGCCCAATACAAGATGCAACTGACATTTAACGCAATTACTAACTTCAATCATTTTCACTAAAATACATTTTTAAATGCCCTTATTTCACAAGAATAATTGACTTATCATGTGATTCTTCAAACTCATAAGGCAAAGAGGTTACTGTACAAAGTGTGATGATGTCAATGGCTCATATCATATCAACAACGCCATACTGCAGAGCACAGCACAATCACACTATCAACATCTAGGCTCTATGACCTGACATGGAATCGGTATTAAAAGTGACCTCACCTTTCTCACAGAGATGCCCAGCTCTAACTGACTGTTAATGGGATCATGCCAACAGGGGTCATGGCCTGGGGTGTTGACATCTTTTGCTGGGGATTACAACGTGTGTACCACCAATAAAGCTGAGCTGAAACCACTATGAAATACCAGCCTATGGCTGCGTTTACACAGGCAGCTCAATTCTGATCTTTTTTTCACAAATTGGTCTTTTGTCCAATCAGATCATCTCTTTTGCCAGTAATTGTGCAAAAGATCCCAATTGGGTTGCCTGTGTAAACGCAGCCATACATACAGGCTCATTCAACCTATGCACATTATTGAAGAAACAAAACTCAAAAAAAGAATGTTTTTCTGATCCTTGTAGAGTTTTGTCTCCCCCCTGTGTTCATTTAGGATAACAACCAGTGTGTTGTCCCCATGGATGCTGACTTATAAACAACACTGCTGTGAAGTTGTCTTGAAGTTCGATGTTCGCTTAACATTCCCATCTAATAAATATAACAAACGAACACCAGCACATGGAATGGGGGGATCATAGCTGATTTTAGCAACGCGGGTGTATGTAATAGACTAGTGTTGCTCCCTATTGTAGCCCATTTGGGTTGCACAAAAACAGTCCACGAGAAGCCAGAAGT
Organism: Oncorhynchus kisutch; assembly: GCF_002021735.2. Lineage (NCBI taxonomy): Eukaryota > Metazoa > Chordata > Actinopteri > Salmoniformes > Salmonidae > Oncorhynchus > Oncorhynchus kisutch. The sequence goes on along the minus strand of NC_034202.2, from coordinate 31,496,761 downwards.
TAAATCAAATGAAATATCAAATTAGTGTGTCGGTCGGCAGGACGTTTGGTGATTATGACGTTTGGTGAATATGAATAAAAGTTCTAAAAACAGAATGGGGTATTGTGTGTAGGCCAGTGACACAAAATCTATATTTAATCCATTTTAAATTCAGGCTGTAACACAAGAAAATGTGAAAAAAATCTAGGGGTGTGAATACTTTCTGAAGACACTGTGGAGGCCTGAGGGTGTTACTGGACTGACAGTGACAGGTTCAAATCCCATTTGGGTGAACCACTGAATTCACTACACTGGTGTCACAAATGGGCTTTTCCTCTATCTGTTCATTTACAATTAGAGATGAGAATGCAATGACATTTATGATTTATCTATCCAGGTACTCAATAGAGGCTGTAGATATACCATTCCTGCTCACAGACTCCAAAACAATCTCTACACAATGGTCTCAGCTTGGGTAAGACTTTAGTTGTGAATGCAATTATATTTTTGTAAAAATGGTTATTCATTAAAAAAAACATTCCATTGGAATATAAACTTATTAGCAAATAAACAATTTCATGTTATGAAACCATTTAGACCTATATCCATGGTCCATAGTCAAGTTTATACGTGGCATTTTTCTCTGGAAAAGTTGCCAATTGCATTTTTAACCGGGTTGAAAAGCACGCGCCAAAGCAACTTCTACTCACCTACGTCGCAGTGGCCTTCTTCCGGAGATCAAAGCCGTTCATTGCAATGGAAACACGAATCTCAGGCGAGAAACTATAATTTATTGAGGTCAGGTTCTGGTCAAAATTCCGACTGAAAAGGGTGTTGACTTTGCGATGCAAAGCTCACCCTTGGCTCAACCACCTGTTAGCTCTAGTCTACAGCAGCGTGGAGTGGGACATCAAAGCAAATCCAATCCAGAGACACTTCTCACCTTTATGTCACAAGTGTGCGATTTGGCGACGTTAGTAATTTCCATTTGTGCCCATATCGTTTTAGTCAATAGTATGCTAATCGATGTTCAAGGTTAGCCCTAGAACTAGGCTATAGGCTACCAATGACCTTATAGGCCTACCCACACAAATATTTGCGCGCACCTATAACAATTAGCTGAGAGCAGAAAATCCGGAAAACATTTTTGGGGCAAATATTTCAATTATTTCAACTTTTAAAATAAGACAGGTTAAGTTAAGTTCATTACGCGACGCGTCACCTACGTACCATGGGATCAGTTACCTATAACTCCATGTGAGATTTCTCCTACTGTGCCAAACAAGTTAAAACATCCCTTGACAGACAACACATAAGAAGGCTAAATGCATCCTACATTACCTGTCGTTGTTTTATTGTCTTGGGACCATGATGAGGACAGGTCCGCCACTCCGCGTTACATGAGCTTGCAAATGATCCTTTCACATAGGTGCAACAAAGAAAAGCGTCTGCACCCTGAATCCTTTGAACTTACCTTTTGAATTTTCTCACAACAGCCAAATAAATGTCTGAGCGCGTGGCAATTATACACTTAACGTTTGTGGACGCGTGCCATTTGCCAGCAACTCCATGGACTTACAGTGCAATTTAAAATTACTTAAAATGTTTCGAATATCTTATCTAAGTCTAGTGCCAGCCTTCATTGTGAGTATGACTGAATTTAACTGTAAAAGCATCGGAAGCAAATCAACACAACTTAATGAGACTAAGTTAAGCCTTTCTTTCTTCGGGCTCCCGAGTGGCGGAGCGGTCTTGAGCACTGCATCTCAATGCTAGTGGCGTCACTACAGACACCCTGGTTCTGTATAATAACTGGACGATTGAGGCCAATAGGGCCTAGCGTTTAGCCGATGTAGGCCGTCATTGTAAATAACAATTTGTCCTTTAACTGACATGCAGTAATTAAATAAAGCATAACAAAATAAAACTAGACTTACTTCTTCAACATATGTGACCATATGAAGATAATGTTGATAACAAGATAATAGCATTTTGTGCTCAAGTTTTTAAAGGCCTATAATAATCTAATCAAATCACATTTATTTATATAGCCCTTCTTACATCAGCTGATATCTTAAAGTGCTGTACAGAAACCCAGCCTAAAACCCCAAACAGCAAGCAATGCAGGTGTAGAAGCACGGTGGCTAGGAAACTCCCTAGAAAGGCCAAAACCTAGGAAGAAAATTGGAGAGGAACCAGGCTATGAGGGGTAGACAGTCCTCTTCTGGCTGTGCCGGGTGGAGATTATAACAGAACATGGCCAAGATGTTCAAATGTTCATAGATGACCAATATGGTCAAATAATAATAATCACAGTAGTTGTCGAGGGTGCAGCAAGTCAGCACCTCAGGAGCAAATGTCAGTTGGCTTTTCATAGCCGATCATTAAGAGTATCTCTTCCGCTCCTGCTGTCTCTAGAGAGTTGAAAACAGCAGGTCTGGGACAGGTAGCACGTCCGGTGAACAGGTCAGGGTTACTAGCTTTTATTTTTCTGTTGAACATCAATAAAACAAACTGACATACTGGTAAATATTTAATCCAGTAATGGTTTTTATTTTGTAATAACATAGGAAAATACTCTAAGAATAAATTAATGTGCAAAATAGACTAGATAAATATGACAGAATAATATAATTTATGCATAGTACATATTGTGATGGTGGAGTCAATATTTACAGAATATACATTTGCTCCTCTGCTAGATCAGGGCCAAGGCCCCCACACAGACTGGCTGCCTGAGAGGTTCTGGGATTGGGCTTCTTTGTCAGCGTGTCTGTGGGGCAGCTGGGGAGGTTTGGGATCTCCATGTTGGAGTGGAGTTCTGTGAGCATGAGACAGATGTCTCCTGTAGACTTCACAAAGCTGTTGTCTGTAGTGGGACTCCTGTATCTTCATCAGGTGTGAGGACTGGTGGCACATTGTTTTGGGCAGATATGTGGAAGAGTGTCTCTGAACGACTTTTAAGTCCATAGGAATACGAGGTGACTTTGTACTCCTCCCATTGCCACCGGTAGCCGAACCCTGAGCTTCCCGGCACATGCCTTGTACTGTGGAAATACAGTAGAGTAGCCTGTATAAGTTATACATGTCATACAAAGTGAATTCGTGGAAGTCAGGATAGTCTTAAGGAGGATAAATAGCATAATGGGGTGTATCAATCTGTAGGCCTAATGTCCAATGTAACCCAGTGAAGTGATGAAAGTAGTTGGTTTAAGTTAGTTTGACACGGATCATTGTCATGCTTTCTCATGGTGTCCCAGGTTTAACAACTTGTATATCAAATAGGACCTCATGGTGCTTCCGTAGAATCCATCACATCCGCAGTAAAACCCCTGGGCACGTGTGTTAAAGCGCTAACAAAAGGCACGCGTATTGTAATTATAACAATGGAGGTGTAGGCGAGAGTCGACGAGTCTCCAGTGTGACACGGATTTACAAATGAATTAAGTGACACCTCAGCCTTTCAAACACAGACAGGCACACGCACAGCCACAAGGTATTGCCCATTCCAATTGGCACAACCTTTTACGCACAGAACCAACATGCGCTTCTGACTTTGTTAGTGGATGAATATTGCTTTAATACAATTGATTATTACACAATTATTTAGATTTAATTATATTGTTATATTAGCCTATGTTAATTAACATTTCAGAGGTCAATGTGTGCGCGTGAGAACTGGGAACCTGGGAATGCTCCACCAGGCAGTCGGTGGCGGTATTTGCCTAATGATGTACAATTTCTAACAGGTAATAAAGAACAAACTGTTGTCTATCCTACACCTTTTCCCAAGGGAACAATCTCAGGACAATTTCCCAGTGTATCACATCAGGGACCATATATGATTTTGGTCTCCTCATTTTCTTGGCTTGTCAATATAACTATTTTTAGGTTAAAGGTTATATATATAAAAAAATGCGGCCTATATTGAGCCACATGCTGTAGAAGGTACTTCGTCTGATAAAGGTTGTGTGAATTTATAATATTGTTGGAATTAGTTGAGATTCCATCACAGAACATTCTAATAACCGAATAATATGGTGATATAGATAAATATATATCCTGTTTAAGGAATATGTATTCCGTCCCAGACTTAAATTAATCGGATCTAGTCAGACTATTTTTAATTGCCACACATTGTAATTGTACTGATGATGAACCACATTTGTTAAATATTATTAGCTTAGACTTACTAATATTAATGAATGTTAATTACGTTGAAATTCGCTTTAGGTTACTCTCGATATTTGAGAGTAAATCGTTCTATAGTTGTAAACGTTCCTTACACCAAGGCTGTCCCACTGCTGTTTTAGGCATCATTTGTTATAAAGCCCATATAAAATATACTTCGGATAAAAAAAATCAGTTTTTTTTCAATTAAGGAAAAATAAATATTTTACCATGAACCTCTGATCAAAATACTGTGAATGAATAATCCATTACAAATTCCAAGAAGTAGAGGAGGACATCATTTTTGTATACTGTCGAGAGAAAACCCCTTGTTTCCATCATTCCGCATTCTCTCCGGTTGTAAAAAAGGCCCTAAAAACCTTCGTTTGAGTTTGAAGTGTGATTGGAGGTCGCTGTCTCTGAACCCTTTGCTCTTCTTGACCGGGAGGTAACAGGTGTTAAAGCGCGTGGTCTCTTCGCACCTTTGACTTAAACACACACATGCCAGCTATCAATGAAATGAAAATCTATGAAAACCTTGCAGTACTTTTAACTGGCATCAGAACGTGACACCTTGAGTTGGTTGAATGTTAAATAAGTCATTTAATTATTGAATGTCTGGCTGAGAAAGCAGATGACAACAATAACCAAAACAAATTTGACACTTTAATACATTACGGATTAAGATACCATTGAGACAATGTTTTTAAAGGAATGTGTTTTATTTGTATTTCAACATACAGGCCTATATATCTGGAAAAACATAGGAACAAGTCCCAGAATAAATTAATGTGCAAAAATAGACAAGATATCAGAGTACTACAACTTATACATAGTACATGTTGTAATACTAAAGTATAGAGAAATTGTACAATATTTCGAATTGATATTTTCTTTGCAGTACAACATTGCCATATAACTGCAAATCTATGGAGTCTCTGAGTCCGGTGTTCACAACACTGCATAAATTAATAACAACATAGCAACCTCAGAAGAAAAGGATGTGGCATCCTGGTTATCAGTTCATAGGATATTAGAGTTGTTTTACAGTTCAATATCCCAATTCAGGCTCCTCTGCTAGATCAGGGCCAAGGCCTCCACACAGACTGGCTGCCTGGGAGGTTCTGGGATTGGGCTTCTTTGTCAGAGTGTCTGTGGGGCAGCTGGGGAGGTTTGGGATCTCCATGTCGGAGTGGAGCTCTGTGAGCATAAGACAGATGTCTCCTGTAGACTTCACAAAGCTGTTGTCTGTAGTGGGACTCCTGTATCTTCATCAGGTGTGAGGACTGGTGGCACGTTGTGCTGGGCAGAGAGATGGAAGAGTGGGCTTTAGCCAGAACTTCGGTGTTCATGCAGGCATGGCTGTTCAGCCGAGCAGAGAAAGTAGAGTTCAGTGCTGCCTCTAGCTGCAGGCCCTCCCCTTCCTGCCCCAGGAAGTGTGCAGCTCTCTGCAAGCAGCCTGAGAAGCCATCCTGGAAGGAATGTTGATTTTCTCCATCTTCACCTTTCTTCCTGTCCCCATCTCCAGTGTTCTGGAGAAAGAGAACAGTGTGTTCCAGGATCTCAGCTTTCTCCACTCTACGCTGAGTCACACCCTGTTGGAGAGAAACAGAGGGCAGATTAATGCACAGTCATGCTACACTTCTCAGAGGAGCTGACACCTGTATGAGCTGCATTTAGAGCAGAGTCAAGTTAGAGGTGAACTTCATACATGATGTAGTGGTCCCTGCAGCAGCAGGGTTCTCAGGCTCTCCAGACTGTGGTTCATTCTCTCCGACGACGACTCTCCACCTGAGGCTTGAGGAGCTACAAGAGAAAGATTAAAGGAGATCAGACCAGGGAGATTAGACCAGTGTCTCTGGTAAACCAGTGTGTCTGAAACAGTCACTTTGTACAACAGTAAGGGCTCCTAAAACCTAAATCTATGTACATGGTAGGACTAGCTCCATAGGTACATTTTAGGAACACATTGTTATTCCAATTTAAATTAAAAGCTAACAACAAAATAGGCCTACATGTTTTAGTTCAAATCGATTTGGATTTACCAAAATATAAAATTGCAGATATACTGATAAATATAATCACAACAAAGGTTCAAATCTTACCATTCTGTCAATTTTCCTGTTCTCTTTTTCCCCAAGTGGTTTCATCTTTGTTAATCAACAAGCTGCTGTTGTCCTTCATCCAGAGGTCTGAGAATGTCCAGATATAAACAATCAAGAAGAACAGTAGTATTTCTCTGTGCTGTGTCACTGAATCTGGCATTCTGTCTCTGAACGTCCACCGCTCTAAATACTAGGCTACCCTGCCGCTCCACGAAATTGGGCTTCCGTAGAATCCATCACATCCGCAGTAAAACCCGTGGGCACGTGTGTTAAAGCGCTAACAAAAGCCACGCGTATTGTAATTATAACAATGGACGAGTCTCCAGTGTGACACGGATTTACAAATGAATTAAGTGACACCTCAGCCTCTCAAACACAGACAGGCACACGCACAGCCACAAGGTATTGCCCATTCCAATTGGCACAACCTTTTACGCACAGAATCAACAGGCGCTTCTGACTTTGTTAATGGATGAATATTGCTTTAATACAATTGACTATTACACTATTATTTAGATTTAATTATATTGTTATATTAGCCTATGTTAATTAACATTTCAGAGGTCAATGTGTGCGCGTGAGAACTGGGAACCTGGGAATGCTCCACCAGGCAGTCGGTGGCGGTATTTGCCTAATGATGTACAATTTCTAACAGGTAATAAAGAACAAACTGTTGTCTATCCTACACCTTTTCCCAAGGGAACAATCTCAGGACAATTTCCCAGTGTATCACATCAGGGACCATATATGATTTTGGTCTCCTCATTTTCTTGGCTTGTCAATATAACTATTTTAGGTTAAAGGTTATATAAAAATAATGCGGCCTATATTGAGCCACATGCTGTAAAAGGTACTTCGTCTGATAAAGGTTGTGTGAATTTATAATATTGTTGGAATTAGTTGAGATTCCATCACAGAACATTCTAATAACCGAATAATATGGTGATATAGATAAATATATATCCTGTTTAAGGAATATGTATTCCGTCCCAGACTTAAGTTAATCAGATCTAGTCAGACTATTTTTAATAGCCACACATTGTAATTGTACTGATAATGAACCACATTTGTTAAATATTATTAGCTCAGACTTACTAATATTAATGAATGTTAATTACGTTGGAATTCGCTTTCAGACTATAGGTTACTCTCGATATTTGAGAGTAAATCGTTCTATAGTTGTAAACGTTCCTTACACCAAGGCTGTCCCACTGCTGTTTTAGGCATCATTTGTTATAAAGCCCATATAAAATATACTTCGGATAAGAAAATACGTTTTTTTCAATTAAGGAAAAATAAATATTTTACCATGAACCTCTGAATAAAATGCTATGAATGAATGATTCATTCCTCTATTCCAAGAAGAAGAGGAGGACATAATTTTTCTAAGTCGAGAGAAACCCCTTGTTTCCGTCAATCCGCATTCTCTCGGGTTGTAAAAAAGGCCCTAAAAACCTTCGTTTGAGTTTGAAGTGTGATTGGAGGTCGCTGTCTCTGAACCCTTTGCTCTTCTTGACCGGGAGGTAACAGGTGTTAAAGCGCGTGGTCTCTTCGCACCTTTGACTTCAACACACACATGCCAGCTATCAATGAAATGAAAATCTATGAAAACTTTGCAGTACTTTTAACTGGCATCAGAACGTGACACCTTGAGTTGGTTGAATGTTAAATAAGTCATTTAATTATTGAATGTCTGGCTGAGAAAGCAGATGACAACAATAACCAAAACAAATTTGACACTTTAATACATTACGGATTAAGATACCATTGAGACAATGTTTTTAAAGGAATGTGTTTTATTTGTATTTCAACATACAGGCCTATATATCTGGAAAAACATAGGAACAAGTCCCAGAATAAATTAATGTGCAAAAATAGACAATATATCAGAGTACTACAACTTATACATAGTACATGTTGTAATACTAAAGTATAGAGAAATTGTACAATATTTCGAATTGATATTTTCTTTGCAGTACAACATTGTCATATAACTGCAAATCTATGGAGTCTCTGAGTCCGGTGTTCACAACACTGCATAAATTAATAACAACATAGCAACCTCAGAAGAAAAGGATGTGGCATCCTGGTTATCAGTTCATAGGATATTAGAGTTGTTTTACAGTTCAATATCCCAAATCAGGCTCCTCTGCTAGATCAGGGCCAAGGCCTCCACACAGACTGGCTGCCTGGGAGGTTCTGGGATTGGGCTTCTTTGTCAGAGTGTCTGTGGGGCAGCTGGGGAGGTTTGGGATCTCCATGTCGGAGTGGAGCTCTGTGAGCATAAGACAGATGTCTCCTGTAGACTTCACAAAGCTGTTGTCTGTAGTGGGACGCCTGTATCTTCATCAGGTGTGAGGACTGGTGGCACATTGTGCTGGGCAGAGAGATGGAAGAGTGGGCTTTAGCCAGAACTTCGGTGTTCATGCAGGCATGGCTGTTCAGCCGAGCAGAGAAAGTAGAGTTCAGTGCTGCCTCTAGCTGCAGGCCCTCCCCTTCCTGCCCCAGGAAGTGTGCAGCTCTCTGCAGGCAGCCTGAGAAGCCATCCTGGAAGGGATGTTGCTTTTCTCCATCTTCGCCTTTCTTCCTGTCCACATCTCCAGTGTTCTGGAGAAAGAGAACAGTGTGTTCCAGGATCTCAGCTTTCTCCACTCTACGCTGAGTCACACCCTGTTGGAGAGAAAGAGAGGGCAGATTAATGCACAGTCATGCTATACTTCTCAGAGGAGCTGACACCTGTATGAGCTGCATTTAGAGCAGAGTCAAGTTAGAGGTGAACTTCATACATGATGTAGTGGTCCCTGCAGCAGCAGGGTTCTCAGGCTCTCCAGACTGTGATTCATTCTCTCTCTCCGACGTCTCTCCACCTGAGGCTTGAGGAGCTACAGGAGAAAGATGAAAGGAGATCAGACCAGGGAGATTAGACCAGTGTCTCTGGTAAACCAGTGTGTCTGAAACAGTCACTAAAACCTAAATCTATGTACATTGTAGGACTAGTTACTGGTACATTTTAGGAACACATTTTTATTCCAATATCAGTCAACAAGCTAACAACAAGCTAACAACAAAATAGGCCTACATTTTTTATGTTAAATCTATTTTGATTGACTAATATCTATTATAGATATACTGATGAATATAATCACTTCAAAGGATCAAATCTCACCATTCTGCAAATGTTCCTGTTCTCTTTTTCCCCAAGTGGTTTCATCTTTGTTAATCAAAAAGCTGCTTTACACTTAACGAGCATATTCATCCAGAGGTCAGAGAATGTCCAGATGTAAATTATCAAGAAGAACAGTAGTATTTCTCTGTGCTGTGTCTCTGAAGAAGAATCTCAATATGGCATTTCTGTCTCTGGACGACTTTTAAATCGTTAGGAATACGAGATGACTTTACACTCCTCCCATTGAGGAGGAGTGTAAAGGAGGTAGCCAATCCCTGAGCTTCCCCGCGCCTTGTACTGTTGAAATACAGTAGAGTAGCCTTTACAAGTTAGAAATGTCATACAAAGTGAATTCATAGAAGACGTCTAGATAGTCATACGGAGGGTAAATAGTATAATGGGGTGTAACAATCTAGGCCTATTGAAACGGACAGATGGCCAATGTTACCCAGTGAAGTGTAGAGAGCTGTTGGTTAAAATGATTTCGACACAGCTCATTGTCGTGCTTTCCCGAGTTTAACAATCAGTATATCAAAGAGGACCACATGGCGCTTGGGTACAAGGCATCAAATCTGCAGTAACACCCGCGGGCATGTGTTTGAAAGCGCTAACAAAAGTTGTAATTATTACAAGTGAGGTGTAGGCGAGAGTCGACCAGTCTCCAGTGTGACACGGATTTACAAATTAATTAAGTGACACCTCAGTCTCTTAAATACAGAGAGAAACACGCACAGCCAAAATAAATTGCACATTCCGATTGTGACAACATTTTACGCACAGACCCAACACGCGTTTCTGACTTGTTAGTGGATCAATATTGCTTTAATACAATTGACTATTACATAGATAATATTATTTAGATTTAATCATATTGTAATATTAGCCTATGTTAATGAATATTTCAGAGGTCAACATGTGTGCGTGAGAACTTGGGAGCCTGGGAATGCACAAGACATTCGATGGCGGCTTTCATTAAATTATGTACGAATTCTAACAGGTAATGAAGAACAAACTGTTGTCTATCCTATCCCTTTTCCCAAGATACATGATCTCAGGACAATTTCCCAGTGTTTCTCATCAGGGACCAAAGATTAATTTGGTCTCCTCATTTTCTTGGCTTGTCAATAGAACTATTTCAGGATAATAGTTGTAAAAAAATGGGGACTATATTGAGCCACGTGCTGTAAATGGTACTTCGTCTTATAAAGTTAGAGTAAATTAACAATATTTTTGGAGGTTATTGTGGTCACGTGTGGCTGAATTGGTAGAGAATGGCATTTGCAATTCGAGGGTTGCTGGTTCGATTCTCATGGGGGACTTGTATTCAAAAATATGAAAATGTATTCACTCACTATTGTAAGGCGTTGTGGACATGAGTGTTGGCAAAATGTCAAGGTAAATTTCATCACAGAACATTTCTAATAACCGAATCGTTTGGTGATATAAATAACTAGCTATCCTGTCTAAGAAATTTGACTTCTATCCCAAACTTAATATAAAAATATCTGTTCAGATTACTTATGTATTACCACTTTTAATAGGCACACATTGTTATTTACTGATGATGAACCACATTTGTTAAATATTATTAGCGTAGTCTTACAAATATTAATGAATGTTAATTACATTGGAAGATGCTTCTAGACTGTAGGCTAGTCTCGATTTTTGACAGCAAATCGTTCAATATTTGTAAACTCTCCTTAAACCAAGGCTGTCCCCCTGCAGGTTTAGGAATCATTTGTTATAAAGCCTGCATATCATAGCCCTATGAAAGAAGACAACATCCGCTGAGAAACATCTCATTTTTTACCATGAACCTCTGAACAAATTACTGTGAATGAATGATCCGTTCCAATACCCCAAGGAGAAGACGAATGCATAATTTTTGTATACTTGAGAATGTCAAGAGAAGCTCCTTCTTTCCGGCAGATGGTATCCTCTCGGGTTATAGAAAGGCCCTAAAAATCTTCCTTTGAATTTGAGGTGTGATTGAAGGTTGCTGTCACGTAGCACTTTGATGTTCATGCCCGAACAACTTGAGGTGTTAAAGCGCGTGGTCTCTACGCACCTTTGACCAGCTATCAATGAAATGCAGATCTATGATAACTTTGCAATACTTTTAACTGGCATCAGAACGTGACACCTTGAGTTGGTTGAATGTTAAATAAGTCATTTAATTATTGAATGTCTGGCTGAGAAAGCAGATGACAACAATAACCAAAACAAATTTGACACTTTAATACATTACGGATTAAGATACCATTGAGACAATGTTTTTAAAGGAATGTGTTTTATTTGTATTTCAACATACAGGCCTATATATCTGGAAAAACATAGGAACAAGTCCCAGAATAAATTAATGAGCAAAAATAGACAATATATCAGAGTACTACAACTTATACATAGTACATGTTGTAATACAAAAGTATAGGGAAATTGTACAATATTTCGAATGTATATATTCTTTGAAGTACAACATTGTCATATCACTGCAAATCTATGGAGTTCCTGAGTCCAGTGTTTACAACACTGTATGCATTTAAACACCATAGCAACCTCAGCAGCAAAGGATGTGGCATCCTGGTTATCAGTTCATAGGATATTAGAGTTGTTTTACAGTTCAATATCCCAATGCAGGCTCCTCTGCTAGGTCAAGGCCAAGGCCTCCACACAGACTGGCTGCCTGGGAGGTTCTGGGATTGGGCTTCTTTCTCAGCGTGTCTGTGGGGCAGCTGGGGAGGTTTGGGATCTCCATGTTGGAGTGGAGCTCTGTGAGTATGAGACAGATGTCTCCTGTAGACTTCACAAAGCTGTTGTCTGTAGTGGGACTCCTGTATCTTCATCAGGTGTGAGGACTGGTGGCACATTGTATTGGGCAGAGAGATGGAAGAGTGGGCTTTAGCCGGAACTTCGGTGTTCATACAGGCATGGCTGTTCAGCCGAGAAGAGAAAGTAGAGTTCAGTGCTGCCTCCAGCTGCAGGCCCTCCCGTTCCTGCCCCAGGAAGTGTGCAGCTCTCTGCAGGCAGCCTGAGAAGCCATCCTGGAAGGGATGATGCTTTTCTCCATCTTCACCTTTCTTCCTGTCCCCATCTCCAGTGTTCTGGAGAAAGAGAACAGTGTGTTCCAGGATCTCAGCTTTCTCCACTCTACGCTGAGTCACACCCTGTTGGAGAGAAAGAGAGGGCAGATTAATGCACAGTCATGCTACACTTCTCAGAGGAGCTGACACCTGTATGAACTGCATTTAGAGCAGAGTCAAGTTAGAGGTGAACTTCATACATGATGTAGTGGTCCCTGCAGCAGCAGGGTTCTCAGGCTCTCCAGACTGTGGTTCATTCTCTCTCTCCGACGTCTCTCTACCTGAGGCTTGAGGAGCTACAAGAGAAAGATGAAAGGAGATCAGACCAGGGAGATTAGACCAGTGTCTCTGGTAAACCAGTGTGTCTGAAACAGTCACTTTGTACTACAGTAAGGGCTCCTAAAACCTAAATCTATGTACATGGTAGGACTAGCTCCATAGGTACATTTTAGGAACACATTGTTATTCCAATTTAAATTAAAAGCTAACAACAAAATAGGCCTACATGTTTTAGTTCAAATCGATTTGGATTTACCAAAATATAAAATTGCAGATATACTGATAAATATAATCACAACAAAGGTTCAAATCTTACCATTCTGTCAATTTTCCTGTTCTCTTTTTCCCCAAGTGGTTTCATCTTTGTTAATCAACAAGCTGCTGTTGTCCTTCATCCAGAGGTCTGAGAATGTCCAGATATAAACAATCAAGAAGAACAGTAGTATTTCTCTGTGCTGTGTCACTGAATCTGGCATTCTGTCTCTGAACGACTTTTAAGTCCATAGGAATACGAGGTGACTTTGTACTCCTCCCATTGCCACCGGTAGCCGAACCCTGAGCTTCCCGGCACATGCCTTGTACTGTTGAAATACAGTAGAGTAGCCTGTATAAGTTATAAAGGTCATATGTCCCATAAGTGAATTCGTGGAAGTCAGGACAGGATAAATAGCATAATGGGGTGTACCAATCTGTAGGCCTATTGAAACCAATCTGTAGGCATATTGAAACATGGCAAACGTAACTCAGTGAAGTGATGAAAGTAGTTGGTTTAAGTTAGTTTGACACAGATCATTGTCATGCTTTCTCATGGTGTACCAGGTTTAACAACTTGTATATTTATTTGATTTATTTTACTAAGCAAGTCAGTAAAGAACAAATTCTTATTTTCAATGACGGCCTCAGGTTAACTGCCTGTTCAGGGACGACAGTTTTGTACCTTGTGAGCTCGGGGGTTTGAACTTGCAACCTTCCGGTTACTAATCCAACGCTCTAAACACGAGGCTACCCTGCCGCCAAACGAAATAAGACATCATGGTGCTTCCGTAGAATCCATCACATCCGCAGTAAAACCCCTGGGCACGTGTGTTAAAGCGCTAACAAAAGGCACGCGTATTGTAATTATAACAATGGAGGTGTAGGCGAGAGTCGACGAGTCTCCAGTGTGACACGGATTTACAAATGAATAAGTGACACCTCAGGCTCTCAAACACAGACAGGCACACGCACAGCCACAAGGTATTGCCCATTCCAATTGGCACAACCTTTTACGCACAGAACCAACATGCGCTTCTGACTTTGTTAGTGGATGAATATTGCTTTAATACAATTGACTATTATACTATTATTTAGATTTAATTATATTGTTATATTAGCCTATGTTAATTAACATTTCTGAGGTCAATGTGTGCGCGTGAGAACTGGGAACCTGGGAATGCTCCACCAGGCAGTCGGTGGCGGTATTTGCCTAATGATGTACAATTTCTAACAGGTAATAAAGAACAAACTGTTGTCTATCCTACACCTTTTCCCAAGGGAACAATCTCAGGACAATTTCCCAGTGTATCACATCAGGGACCATATATGATTTTGGTCTCCTCATTTTCTTGGCTTGTCAATATAACTATTTCAGGTTAATGGTTATATATTTTTAAAAAATGCGGTCTATATTGAGCCGCATGCTGTAAAAGGTACTTCGTCTGATAAAGGTTGTGTGAATTTATAATATTGTTGGAATTAGTTGAGATTCCATCACAGAACATTCTAATAACCGAATAATATGGTGATATAGATAAATATATATCCTGTTTAAGAAATATGTATTCCGTCCCAGACTTAAACTAATCGGATCTAGTCAGACTATTTTTAATTGCCACACATTGTAATTGTACTGATAATGAACCACATTTGTTAAATATTATTAGCTTAGACTTACTAATATTAATGAATGTTAATTACGTTGGAATTCGCTTTCAGACTATAGGTTACTCTCGATATTTGAGAGTAAATCGTTCTATAGTTGTAAACGTTCCTTACACCAAGGCTGTCCCACTGCTGTTTTAGGCATCATTTGTTATAAAGCCCATATAAAATATACTTCGGATAAAAAAATACGTTTTTTTCAATTAAGGAAAAATAAATATTTTACCATGAACCTCTGAATAAAAATAAAATGCTATGAATGAATGATTCATTCCTCTATTCCAAGAAGAAGAGGAGGACATCATTTTTCTAAGTCGAGAGAAACCCCTTGTTTCCATCATTCCGCATTGTCTCGGGTTGTAAAAAAGGTCCTAAAAACCTTCGTTTGAGTTTGAAGTGTGATTGGAGGTCGCTGTCTCTGAACCCTTTGCTCTTCTTGACCGGGAGGTAACAGGTGTTAAAGCGCGTGGTCTCTTCGCACCTTTGACTTCAACACACACATGCCAGCTATCAATGAAATGAAAATCTATGAAAACTTTGCAGTACTTTTAACTGGCATCAGAACGTGACACCTTGAGTTGGTTGAATGTTAAATAAGTCATTTAATTATTGAATGTCTGGCTGAGAAAGCAGATGACAACAATAACCAAAACAAATTTGACACTTTAATACATTACGGATTAAGATACCATTGAGACAATGTTTTTAAAGGAATGTGTTTTATTTGTATTTCAACATACAGGACTATATATCTGGAAAAACATAGGAACAAGTCCCAGAATAAATTAATGTGCAAAAATAGACAAGATATCAGAGTACTACAACTTATACATAGTACATGTTGTAATACTAAAGTATAGAGAAATTGTACAATATTTCGAATTTATATTTTCTTTGCAGTACAACATTGTCATATAACTGCAAATCTATGGAGTCTCTGAGTCCGGTGTTCACAACACTGCATAAATTAATAACAACATAGCAACCTCAGAAGAAAAGGATGTGGCATCCTGGTTATCAGTTCATAGGATATTAGAGTTGTTTTACAGTTCAATATCCCAAATCAGGCTCCTCTGCTAGATCAGGGCCAAGGCCTCCACACAGACTGGCTGCCTGGGAGGTTCTGGGATTGGGCTTCTTTGTCAGAGTGTCTGTGGGGCAGCTGGGGAGGTTTGGGATCTCCATGTCGGAGTGGAGCTCTGTGAGCATAAGACAGATGTCTCCTGTAGTCTTCACAAAGCTGTTGTCTGTAGTGGGACTCCTGTATCTTCATCAGGTGTAAGGACTGGTGGCACGTTGTGCTGGGCAGAGAGTTGGAAGAGTGGGCTTTAGCCGGGACTTCGGTGTTCATACAGGCATGGCTGTTCAGATGGGTAGAGAAAGTAGAGTTCAGTGCTGCCTGCAGCTGCAGGCCCTCCTCTTCCTGCCCCAGGAAGTGTGCAGCTCTCTGCAGGCAGCCTGAGAAGCCATCCTGGAAGGGATGTTGCTTTTCTCCATCTTCTCCTTTCTTCCTGTCCCCATCTCCAGTGTTCTGGAGAAAGAGAACAGTGTGTTCCAGGATCTCAGCTTTCTCCACTCTATGCTGAGTCACACCCTGTTGGAGAGAAAGAGAGGGCAGATTAATGCACAGTCATGCTACACTTCTCAGAGGAGCTGACACCTGTATGAGCTGCATTTAGAGCAGAGTCAAGTTAGAGGTGAACTTCATACATGATGTAGTGGTCCCTGCAGCAGCAGGGTTCTCAGGCTCTCCAGACTGTGGTTCAGTCTCTCTCTCCGAAGTCTCTCCACCTGTAGCTTGAGGAGCTTCAAGAGAAAGATGAAAGGAGATCAGACCAGGTAGATAAGACCAGTGTCTCTTGTAAACCAGTGTGTCTGAAACAGTCACTTTGTACAACAGTAAGGGCTCCTAAAACCTAAATCTATGTACATGGTAGGACTAGCTCCATAGGTACATTTTAGGAACACACTGTTACTCCAATATCTGTTAACAATCTGAGATCAGACAACAAGCTATGAACATAATAGGCCTACATTTTTTGAGTTAAAATCGATTGTTATTGACTAGGTATTACAGATATGCTGATGAATATAATCACTTCAAAGGTTCAAATTTTACCTTTCTGTCAGTTTTCCTGTTCTCTGTTCTCCCAAGTGGTTTCATCTTTGTTCATTAACAAGCTACTGATGTCCATAAATTGTGTATTTTTAAAGAGGTTAGAGAATGTCCACATGTAAATAATCGAGAAGAACAGTAGTATTTCTCTGTGCTGTGTCTCTGAAGATGAGCCTCGATATGGCATTTCTGTCTCTGGGCGACTTTTAAATTCATAGGAATAGGATATGACTTTGGACTCCTCCCATTGCCACCGGTAGCCAATCCCTGAGCTTCCCCGCGCCTTGTACTGTTGAAGTTTAGTAGAGTAGCCTTTACAAGTTATACATGTCATACAAAGTGAATTCGTGGAAGAAGTCAGGATATTCATAAGAAGGATAAATAGCATAATGGGGTTTAAAAATCTTTAGGCCTATTGAAACGGACTGATAGCCAATGTAACACAGTGAAGTGAAGATAGCAGTTGGTTGAAATTATTTAGACATAGCTCATTGTCTTCCTTTCGGACGCTGTCCCACGTTTAACAACTTGTGTATCAAAGAGGACCTCATGGTGCTTCCGTAGAATCCATCACATCCGCAGTAACACCCGTGGGCATGTTTTCGAAAGCGCTAACAAATGGCACGCGTATTGTAATTACGAGAGAGGTGTTGGCGAGAGTCGACGTGTCTCCAGTGTGACACGGATTTACAAATGTATTAAGTGACACCTCAGCCTCTCAAACACACAGTCACACGCAGAGCCAAAAGGTATTGCCCATTCCAGTTGCCACAGAATTTTACGCACAGACCCAACACGTGTTTTTGACTTAGTTTTAAAAAATGTACCCTTTATTTAAACTAGGCAAGTCAGTTAAAAAACAAGTTCTTATTTACAATGACAAACTACAGGGGATTAACTGCCATGTTCAGAACAATGTATTATTTTACCAAGTCAATGAGCCAGCAACATTCCGGTTGTCAGCCCAACGCTCTAACCACTAGGCTACCTGTCGCTAGTAGATTAATATTGCTTTAATACAATTGACTATTACATAGATACTATTATTTAGATTTCATTATATTGTTATATAAGTCTATGTTAATTAACATTTCAGATGTCGATGTGTACCGGTGAGAATTGGGAACTGGGAACCTGAGAGTCAGTGGTGGCTTTTGCTAAATGATGTACAAATTCTAACAGGTAATAAAGAAGAAATAGCTGTCTATCCTACACCTTCTACCAAGGGAAACAGCTCGGGAGGGTTTCCCAGCGTATCACATCAGGGACCATATAGATGAATTTGGTCTCCTCATTTTCTTGGCATGTCAAAAATAACTATTTCAGGATAATCATTATAAAAAATGCGGCCTATATTGAGCCACATACTGTAAAAGGTACTTCGTCTGATAAAGCAAGTATGATTTAATAGTATTATTGGAAGTGATTGTGGTCACGTGTGGCTCAGTTGGTAGAAAATGATAGCTGTAATACGTGTGTTGTTTGATTCTCACCGGGGAGCCTTATGAGCAAATGTACTCACTACTGTAAGTCGTTGTGGATAAGAGCGTTACCTCACAGAACCGTTATCCCACTCATAAATTCATTGGATCTCATCAGAGCGAATTTAATATCCACACATAGTAAGTGTTTATTTTAACTTTAGAACAAATTCTTATTTTCAATGAGGGCCTAGGAACAGTGGGTTAACTGCCTGTTCAGGGGCAGAACGATACATTTGTACCTTGTCAGCACGGGGATTGTGGACTTGCAACCTTCCGGCTGCTAGTCCAACGCTCTAACCACTAGGCTACCCTGCCGCCCAAGTTGAATTATGATGAACCACACTTGTTAAAAATTGCTATCTTAGACTTACTAATATTAATGAATGTTAATTACGCTGGAAGTTGCTTTTAGACATTAGGCTAGTTTTGATATTTGAGAGTAAATCGTTCAATATATGTAAACTCTCCTTAAACCAATGATTTCCCACTGCTGGTTTAGGAATAATATGCTATAAAGCCTACATACCATAGGCATATGAAATAAAAACAAATCTGTTAAGAAAAGCTAATATTGTACCATTAACCTCTGAACAAATGACAGTGAATGAATTATCATTTTCAATAACCCAACGAGACGACGACATCATTCGTGTATGTTTGAGAATGTCAAGAGACGCTCCTTGTTTCCGGCAGATGGCATCCTCTCGGGATATAGAAAGGCCCCCAAAATCTTCCGTTGAATTTGACGAGTGATTGAAGGTTGCTGTCACGTAGCACTTTGATGTTCATGACAACTTGAGGTGTTAAAGCGCGTGGTCTCTACGCAACTTTGACTCAAACACACACGTGCCAGCTATCAATGAAGAGCAGATCTTTGATAACTTTGCAATACATATGACTGGCATAGGAACATGCTGGATCATGCTCGAAAGTGCCACTACATTAGCAGATGACAAGCATAACTAAAAACACAGGTTATACTGCTATACATTAGGGATTAAGATACTATTGAGACAATGTTTTTAAAGGAATGTGTTTTATTTGTATTTCAACATACAGGCCTATATATCTGGAAAAACATAGGAACAAGTCCCAGAATAAATTAATGTGCAAAAATAGACAAGATATCAGAGTACTACAACTTATACATAGTACATGTTGTAATACTAAAGTATAGAGAAATTGTACAATATTTAGAATGTATATATTCTTTGCAGTACAACATTGTCATATCACTGCAAATCTATGGAGTCCCTGAGTCCAGTGTTCACAACACTGCATAAGTTAATGATTCCATAGCAACCTCAGAAGCAAAGGATCTGGCATCCTGGTTATCAGTTCATAGGATATTAGAGTTGTTTTACAGTTAAATATCCCAATGCAGGCTCCTCTGCTAGGTCAAGGCCAAGGCCTCCACACAGACTGGCTGCCTGGGAGGTTCTGGGATTGGGCTTCTTTGTCAGCGTGTCTGTGGGGCAGCTGGGGAGGTTTGGGATCTCCATGTTGGAGTGGAGTTCTGTGAGCATGAGACAGATGTCTCCTGTAGACTTCACAAAACTGTTGTCTGTAGTGGGACTCCTGTATCTTCATCAGGTGTAAGGACTGGTGGCACATTGTATTGGGCAGAGATGTGGAAGAGTGGGCTTTAGCCGGGACTTCGGTTTTCATACAGGCATGGCTGTTCAGCCGAGCAGAGAAAGTAGAGTTCAGTGCTGCCTCCAGCTGCAGGCCCTCCCCTTCCTGCCCCAGGAAGTGTGCAGCTCTCTGCAAGCAGCCTGAGAAGCCATCCTGGAAGGGATGTTGCTTTTCTCCATCTTCGCCTTTCTTCCTGTCCACATCTCCAGTGTTCTGGAGAAAGAGAACAGTGTGTTCCAGGATCTCAGCTTTCTCCACTCTGTGCTGAGTCACACCCTGTTGGAGAGAAAGCGAGGGAAGATTAATGCACAGTCATGCTATACTTCTCAGAGGAGCTGACACCTGTATGAGCTGCATTTAGAGCAGAGTCAAGTTAGAGGTGAACTTCATACCTGAAGTAGTGGTCCCTGCAGCAGCAGGGTTCTCAGGCTCTCCAGACTGTGATTCATTCTCTCTCTCCGACGTCTCTCCACCTGAGGTTTGAGGAGCTACAGGAGAAAGTTGAAAGGAGATCAAACCAGGGAGATCAGACCAGTGTCTCTGGTAAACCAGTGTGTCTGAAACAGTCACTAAAACCTAAATCTATTTACATTGTAGGACTAGTTACATAAGTACATTTTAGGAACACATTGTTATTCCAATATCAGTCAACAAGCTAACAACAAAATAGGCCTACATGTTTTGTTAAAATCGATTTTGATTGACTAATATGTATTACAGATATACAGATGAATGTTGTCGGTTCAAATTTTACCTTTCTGTCAATTTTCCTGTTCTCTTTTTCTTCAAGTGGTTTCATCTTTCTTAATGAACAAGCTGCTGTTTTCCTTAAAAAGTGTGTTTCCAGAGGTCAGAGAATGCCCAGATGTAAAAAATCAAGAAGAACAGTAGTATTTATCCGTGGTGTGTCTCTGAAGAAGAATCACAATATGGCATTTTTGTCTCTGGACGACTTTTAAATCGTTAGGAATACGAGATGACTTTACACTCCTCCCATTGCCACAGGTAGCCAATCCCTGAGCTTCCCCGCGCCTTGTACTGTTGAAATACAGTAGAGTAGCCTTTACAAGTTAGAAATGTCATACAGAGTGAATTCATAGAAGACGTCAAGATAGTCATAAGGAGGGTAAATAGTATAATGATGTGTAAAAATGTAGGCCAATTGAAACGGACTGATGGCCAATGTTACCCAGTGAAGTGTAGAGAGCTGTTGGTTAAAATGATTTCGACACAGATCATTGTCGCGCTTTCTCACGCTGTCCCACGTTTAACAACTTGTGTTAGAGGCCCAAAGAGGACCTCATGACACTTCTGTACAAGCCATCACATCCCTGGTAACAAAAGTGGGCACGTGTGTGAAAGCACTAAGAAATGGCAGGCGCATTGTAATTACAAGAGAGGTGTAGGCGAGAGTCGACGAGTCTCCAGTGTGACAGGGATTTACAGATGAATTAAGTGACACCTCAGGCTCTTAAATACAGACAGGCACACGCAAAGCCACAATGGCCTATTCCATTTGGCACAACATTTTATGCACAGACCTTTTTTGACTTATTTTTACAGACAAGCTGAGGATGTTACGTAGCTAACTACACTCCCAGCTAAAACTTTTTATTTGGCTCTATTCTCCAGCATTTTGGATTTGAGATCAAATGTTTAATATGAGGCGACAGTAGAGCCTGTAGAATGTCACCTTTTATTTGAGGATATTTTCATACATATCTGTTTTACCGTTTAGAAATTAAAGCACTTTATGTATCTAGTCCCTTCATTTGAAGGTGTCATAAGTATTTGGACAAATTATCTTATAGTATATTACATTTAATCAAACGTTTAGTATTTTGTCCCATATGTTATAGCTCACAATGACGACATCAAGCTTTTGACTCTACAAACTTGTTGCATCCAGATGTAACGCCCTAAATAGCGTTTCAATCGGTTACGTCACTTGCTCTGAGACCTTGAAGTAGTAGTTCCACTTTCAGACCGCGGCTTTTGTGGAGCGATGGGTAACGATGCTTCGCGGGTGACTGTTGTTGATGTGTGCAGAAGGTCCCTGGTTCGCGCCCGGGTATGGGCGAGGGACGGTCTAAAGTTATACTGTTACACATATGCATTTTAGTTGTGCGCAATGAATGGTAAATAATGTATTGTGTCATTTTGGAGTCACTTTTTATTTCAAATAAGAATAGAATATGTTTCTGAACAGTTGTACATTAATGGGTGCTACCATGGTTACGGATACTCATGAATGAATCATGAATAATGATGAGTGAGAAAGTGACAGAGGCATGAATAGCATAACCCCCCCCCCCCCCTCCCACAAAAATAAATACTAAACTCCCCTTTTATTGGTAATGGTGAGCAGTGGCATATCCAGGAGGTGACACAGGGTGGCCACCGCTCCACTTATATCTGTGACCCCCCAGAAATTCTGAGATCTGATAGGTCGTCTCTGAATATAGCCTGTAGATAATTTCGACCAAGACACTCACCGACAGCATCAATCATGTCATATTTGTTGGCCAAACAGCATCAACTACATGGGCTACAGATACTAAGACAGAGAAGTGTTTGCCTTGCTCGGATGCTTTTTCTTGTGAAATAGATTCAGCCTCTTGCGAATTGAAGGAAAGTTATTAAACACTGATAGACATGAACGAGAAATAATTGTATAATTTCGTTAATTTTTTTATGGTCATTTTTATGGGGGGGGGGGGGGGGGAGCCTGGCATCCATGAATACAAGCCACTTTGTAGGCTGAATGTCATTACACTAATGGTGTTACCAATATATGTCCTTTTCCATTCAAATGGATGCTAAACTTATTTTGGAATACATTTTATTGACAATCAAATGAAAACACCATGACTGGTTGTGTTCAGGACACATTAGAAGGTATTACATTTTTACATTTAATTGACATGCCTTTACTGTAAAGCCCATATAAAGCGACAGTAGATCGTGTGCGTGCATACATAAATAGAGAACCCTGAAAGTCACAGTATAATTCGCACTCTGGATAGCACTTTCAGGTGATTTTACTGCTTTAAGCTAATACCCTTATTTAAATATCTGCCCTTGAATGCAAACACGGTAACATTTTATTTTATTTAACCAGTCAGTTAAGAACACATTCTTATTTACAATGATAGCATAGCAAAAGGCCTCCCGCGGAGGGGGCTGGGATTAAAAATAAAATAAAAATATAGGATAAAACACACATCACGAAATGAGAGACAACACACCATTACATAAAGAGAGACCTAAGACAATAACATAACAAGGCAGCAACACATGAAAACACAGCATGGTAGCAACACTTCATGGCAGCAGCACAACATGGTAGCAACACAACATGACAACAACATGGTAGCAACACTTCATGGCAGCAGCACAACATGGTAGCAACACAACATGACAACAACATGGTAGCAACACTTCATGGCAGCAGCACAACATGGTAGCAACACAACATGACAACAACATGGTAGCAACACTTCATGGCAGCAGCACAACATGGTAGCAGCACAAAACATGGTACAAACATTATTGGGCACAGACAACAGCACAAAGGGCAATAAGGTAGAGACAACAATACATAACGCAAAGCAGACACAACTGTCAGTAAGAGTGTCCATGATTGAGTCTTTGAATGAAGAGATTGAGATAAAACTGTCCAGTTTGAGTGTTTGTTGCAGCTCGTTCCAGTTGGGGACCTTTAACAGAATGTGACTGGCAGAACGGGTGTTGTATGTGGAGGATGAGGGCTGCAGTAGATATCTCAGATAGAGGGGAGTGAGACCTAAGAGGGTTTTATAAATAAGCATCAACCAGTGGTTATTGCGACAGGTATACAGAGATGACCAGTTTATAGACGAGTATATAGAGTGCAGTGATGTGTCCTATGAGGAGCATCGGTGGCAAATCTGTTGGCCGAATGGTAAAGAACATCTAGCCACTCGAGAGCACCCTTACCTGCCGATCTATAAATTATGTCTCCGTAATCTAGCATGGGTAGGATGGTCATCTGAATCAGAGTTAGTTTGGCAGCTGGGGGGAAAGAGGAGCAATTACGATAGAGGAAACCAAGTCTAGATTTAAATTTAGCCTGCAGCTATGATATGTGCTGAGAGAAGGACATGTCTAGCCATTCTCCCAAGTACTTGTATGAGGTGACTACCTCTAAACCCTCAGAGGTAGTAGTCACACCTGTGGGTAGAGGGGCATTCTTCTTACCAAACCACATTACCTTTGTTTTGGAGGTGTTCAGGACAAGGTTAAGGGCAGAGAAAGCTTGTTGAACACTAAGAAAGCTTTGTTGTAGAGCCTTTAACACAACATCCGGGGAGGGGCCAGCTAGGTATAAGACTGTATCATCTGCATATAAATGGATGAGAGAGCTTCCTACTGCCTGAGCTATGTTGTTGATGTAAATTGAGCGTGGGGCCTAGGATCGAGTCTTGGGTTACAGGCAGTGGCTGTGACAGAAGATGTTCTGACTTTATACACTGCACTCTTTGAGAGAGGTAGTTAGCAAACCAGGCCAAAGACCCATCAGAAACCAGCCAGTTGATTGTCGACAGGTTTTTCCAACACTTTTGATAAACAGGGCAAAATAGAAATAGGCCTATAACAGTTAGTATCAGTTTGATCTCCCCCTATTAACGACTATTAACGATGAATAATTATCCATAATCATGGTAGAATCCACATGAATGTAGAAGTGTTCAGAAACATATTATATTCTTATTTACAACAAAAGTGACTTCAAAATGACACAATACATTATTTACCATTCATTTCTATTGGTCACAACATAATTTGAAACACAACCAAGACAAACTGAAAATGCATCCAAGAAGTTTGTGGAGTCACAAGCTTGGTAGTCATTGCATGAATATGGGACCAAATACTAAATTTTAGACTACTTTAATACACATAGCCTATATTAATACAAATAAGTGAATTTGTCCAAATATTTATGACACCTTCAAATGGGGGGATGAGATTATTTAATTTCTAAATGGTAAAACAGGTGTGAAAATTACATTCTGTACTGTTCTAAAATCTCAAATCTGGAGTACAGAAAGTTTTACCTTCACTGTCCAAATAAATACGTAGAGGAGTGTATGTGGTAAATAATTGTATTCAGATGTTATTATATTTAAACTGAATTTACATTTAAAGGGAAACGTGTGCTGTGGGAACCATCGCACTTCCAGTGGCAACACGTCATCGCTAAATGATGTACAAATTCTAGCAGGTAATGTGTTAAACGTAAAACTTTCCCAAGGGAAAGGGCTGAGTGACATTTTCCCAGACTGTCACATCTGCGAACAGCAAAGTGAATTTGGTCAACGTTCTAAAGTATAAGCCTAACATAGCAATTGAATGCATTAAACCACCACAGCAAAACGCGCAAAACATACAGGGAATGCTGTGAAGAGTGCCATGCTTGACAATCTGGATCTAAAAACCAAACAAATATTAATTAATCTAATTTCAAGAGTTTGCCTATAATATTGAGAAAAACTAATATTGCAATTGTTCACATGAATCTACTTTTGTGCTATAAGATCTTGTTGAGGGATCACCATTGGTCTCTCAAGTGTTCATACCGCCCTCTTGCGCTGTCGCTAATAACTTGAGGATCAAAGTAACCTCATGGATCTGAGGCACGCGCTGTCCTAAACAAACCAACCATGGCACGTGTGTGTGATAGACAAATGTCGTGCGTACGGGAGAGGTGTTGGTGACAGTTGAGAAGTGAGATGATTGGCGAGAGTCGACCATCAGTCTCCACGGCACACGCAGCACCAAATGGTATTACGCATTCCAAATACGCTCAGATTCAATAGCTTAAGCTTTTCGATTTTGATCAATTCAGACAGGATGAATATTGACATAATATGTAACTTTGTGATAGGCTACATTTTGTATGTAATAATAGTCTAACGTTATGGTTAGCCTACATTTATTAAGAGGACAGTGTGTGCTATGGGAAACATCGCACCTCAGTCATTGGCGACACTTGTCTTCTAAATTATGTACAAATTCTAACAGGTAGGCTCATAAACAAATGTGTAAATCCTATAGTTTTTCCCAAGGGAAAGGGCCGAGGGACATTTTCCCAGTCTGTGACATTAGAACAGCTAAATGAATTTGGTCCACTCACCTTAGAAAGTACGGGCCAATCTCATTGCTCCCGAGTCGCGGAGCAGTTTTAGGCACTGCACCTCAGTGCCTTCGGGGTCCAAACAGATTTGATTGGCTTCCAGGCTGTATCACAACCGGCGGTGATTGGGAGTCCCATCGGGCGAAGAACAATTGGCCCAGCGTCGATAGTGTTTATCCGGGGCAGGCCGTCATTTTAAATAAGAATTTGTTCTGAACTGACTTGCAAGTTAAATAAATATACAAACACAACAACCCAGGCACGTGTGTGTGAAAAACAACTTAAACTTCTGAGTTTGACATTAAATGTGACCCCAGACTGACAAGGCAGAACGATATTATGGCATTCTGCGCAAAATTCAATAAACTATTCCAACTATATGCTGAATGGGTGTTAATTGAACTTATTGTGTGAGTAGTGTCAGGACATTTGATTCCAGGGTCAGAGGGTCGACATGTGCGTGTGGGAACAAACACACCTATCAGAACGTTAGCGGCAGCACTTTGATATCATATTATTTTACTTTTTATGAAATGTATTTAACTAGGCAAGTCAGTTAAGAACAAATTCTTATTTACAAATGACGGCCTACCCCGGCCAAACCTAACCTGGGCAAATTGTCCGCTGCCCTATGGGACTCGTGATCACGGCCGGTTGTGATACAGCCCGCCTGAGTGACGCCGCGCCCAGGGTCCCTTAATTAAATTCCTCTCACTGAATAATATACATATTCTAACAGTTAATGAACCACAACTCCTGCCCTTTCCCATGAGAGTGTGGGCGGCAGGTAGCCTAGTGGTTAGAGCATTGGGCCAGTAACCTGAAAGGTTGCTATATCGAATCCCCAAGCTGACAAAGTAAAAGTCTGTCGTTCTCTGTTAACCCACTAGGCCGTCATTGTAAATAAGAATTTGTTCTTAAATGAGTTAAATATAAAATTAGGATGATTGTTGACATTATCCCAGCAAGTCACCACAGGCATGGTCATGTGTGCGAAATGTTCCGATGAAGCGTCGACACAAACAATTAACGGGATATCATCGAGAAGATATTTGACATCTCATCTTGCAAACTTTCCTTTGAATAGTTTTAGCATGTATGTTATACTGTTATTTAAAACCTACTGTGCTATTTTCTGGATATTTTCTGGATATTTTCTGGATATTTTTGAGAGTATCAATTTGGTGCTTGTCCCATTTGGTAATCCACCCCCCACCCCCCCCCCCCCCCCCCCCCCCACCTCTTTCCCTGTCCATGCATGTGTAGGTTAAAAGCTGCAAGGGCCTATTTTTACGCAGGACCGTAACCATAGATGGTAGTGCTATTCTCAATTCTCGTGCATGTCAAATTTCCCACGGCTCATATGTGTATATCATGTTGATTAATGGCGCAACCTCATCTGCAGCAGATGGTTAGTATGGCACGCTCACACCAGGTGCGGCTATTGTAATGCGTAAATTGGCACTTACATGGAATGTATACATCATAAAGGCGAGTGTGTTCGAGTTGGTGTGATTGTGTTCATTCTGACACTTTTTCAGCAACAGTATTTCTCTGTTCCCACGAGAAAACCAACGTTCCCAGGGCACTCTTGTCTAAAAGGACAATTTGGCACATACATATGAATTTATGCTACACTGCTATGGATAGTCAAAATACCCCCTATGATACATTGAGTGTGAAGACACTCCCACCAACTCAATATAGTATTCCAGCTATTCCAACATTTTGTACCAAATTGGTCCTATATTTACATAAAACAATTACTGCTTTATTGGTCAATTGCGCCAATAATGTCATAAACATATTATAGTCAATGCCAAATAAAGGTCAAAGAAGTCTAACCCTGGTATTTATACGTCATAACATAATACTGTATAGCATATGGCTGCGTCTTATGCACCGAATCACACAGCCTACTCTTCTTCGTCAGCCATATCTACAAGTTAGGATGAAGATATGGGCTATATGGACTCTACTCTCATTCTAAATGTTTATGTTGTATATATATATTAGACCATTCCAAGGAGGCACATTGATTTACTGAAATGAAGCTAGATTACAGTAGCAGAAAACAGCTCATGTATTTATTATTTTGCTAATAGATTTATTTTCTCCATATCTTTGAACATATAATCATTTTTGTGAGTATCAAGAAGGGGTAAGTGCAGTTAGCATAAGGTCGTGAACGACATTGTCACCTTTCAACCAATGACAATCGGTCTGCTTGACCTTATAAATAGCCTGCGGGCTCAAATGATAATAAACCAGTCCCGAGCGAGTGTGGAGACTTTCTTTTCAGCTTGACCTGGCCGGATTGGATGAATTTATCGTTTTCTTTTTGGAAAAGTCGTCTTTATTAATATAGGCCTACTCTTCTTCACCGAGTAAAGTTGGAGAGATCAAACATGGATAATCGTAAAGCCATAAAAAGGGTAAGTTCAGACCCTGCGTAGAATGTATATTTCAACTAGTTCAATTATATATTTCGGTGTCCGTGAATTGGTTTTGGATTTGGTTTTGTTGAAATAACTGATTATTACTATTATTTTCTAGGTTCTAAAACCGGTGATTGAAAAGAAGAGGCGAGATAGGATAAATCAAGGCTTGGATGAGCTAAGGACTATTCTGCTAAGCAAAACTTCTGACATGGTGAGCGGAGTTGGCCACAGCTTTTCTAGTTGCGTCTGAAATCAGCTCCTTGTGTGTCCCTCTTGTATAAATGAGCCCACTGGACACAGACGTAAATTCCACGTTGGTTCAACCTAACGTTATTGAAATTACGTGGAAACAACGTTGATTCAACCAGTGTGTGCCCAGTGGGAGGGGGGAAATAATAAACAGCAGGGAACCGATAAATTGATTATTAATAATAGACGTTGTCAACTTATTAATGACATTTCAAACAGCCCATAAAACCGCAAACAAACCAGACTCTTGGGAATGCTATGGAGAAATTGTGTTGCGGGAAACTTCGAGTTTTACCCAGGGATCCTAATCTATGTTCTCAATTGAATGGAATTGAAAACGGGACTTGGTGTCTGTCAGGAACTTGATAGGCACCTCTGTGGCATGTATGTTGTTTAAATTTGTCTTAAAAATATAAGATTTTACCATAAAATCATAATTACTTCCATACCCAAATGAGTCCTTCAAAATTAAAATGTGAAATATTGTGCGCAATGGCTGTGCATTATGCCATGTTCAGTAGGATTATTCTTTCTCTCTCACAGCGGCTGAAAAATCCCAAATTAGAAAAGGCTGAAATTTTAGAGTTGACCGTGGATTACATACGAAGAAAATCAAATGGGCATGACAGCAAAGGTATCTATCAATCCATTTAAAAAAATAGTTTTCTGATGTGGGTTTGTTATTTAATTTATTTCAGAAATGGTAAATGAAATATGCCCCCAAATTGCTGATATAGAAACAACATTGTTGATATTAATGTGAGTGCTAATAATTTTTTTCTCTCTCCCCAAAACCTCCCTATATCTCCCCTACACACACACACACACACACACACACACACACACACACACACACACACACACACACACACACACACACACACACACACACACACACACACACACACCATTGGCTTTTGCTAATTGTTTTGACTACTCTCCCATTGATTCTCCATACTGTTCTCTCTCTGTCCACTTTTGAATGATCTTTTATCACATGCTCATCTTCCTCTCTGGATTCTTCGCTTTCTGTCCTCTCTTCTCTTTCTGTCCTCTCTCCACGTTCTGTCCTCTCTTCTCTTTCTGTCCTCTCTCCACTTTCTGTCCTCTCTTCTCTTTCTGTCCTCGCTTCTCTTTCTGTCCTCTCTCCACTTTCTGTCCTCTCTTCTCTTTCTGTCCTCTCTTCTCTTTCTGTCCTTGCTTCTCTTTCTGTCCTCTCTCCACTTTCTGTCCTCTCTTCTCTTTCTGTCCTCTCTTCTCTTTCTTTCCTCTCGCCACTTTCTGGCCTCTCCCCACTTTCTGTTCTCTCTTCACTTTCTGTCCTCTCTTCTCTTTCTGTCCTCTCTTCTCTTTCTGTCCTCTCTCCACTTTCTATCATCTCTTCTCTTTCTGACCTCTCTTCTCTTTCTGTTCTCTCTTCGCTTTCTGTCCTCTCTTCTCTTTCTGGCCTCTCCCCACTTTCTGTCCTCTCTTCTCTTTCTGTCCTCTCTCCACTTTCTGTCCTCTCTCCACTTTCTGTCCTCTCTCCACTTTCTATCCTCTCTTCTCTTTCTGTCCTCTCTTCTCTTTCTGTCCTCTCTCCACTTTCTATCCTCTCTTCTCTTTCTGACCTCTCTTCTCTTTCTGTCCTCTCTTCTCTTTCTGTCCTCTCTTCTCTTTCTGTCCTCTCTCCACGTTCTATCCTCTCTTCTCTTTCTGACCTCTCTTCTCTTTCTGTTCTCTCTTCGCTTTCTGTCCTCTCTTCTCTTTCTGTCCTCTCTTTGCTTTCTGTCCTCTCTTCTCTTTCTGTCCTCTCTTCGCTTTCTGTCCTCTCTTCTCTTTCTGTCCTCTTTTCTCTTTCTGTCCTCTCCACTTTCCGTCCTCTCTTCTCTTTCTGTTCTCTCTTCTCCTTCTCATTACTCCCTGTACTGCCTGGCTCTTACTATTGATCAACACTAGCCTTCACAGAAAAGCCCATGAAAGAGTCCTCTGCTCCAGTGACTAGTGCTGTGAGTTCCCAATGGACAGGCCCCATAAACGAGAAAACACCGCCCCTACCCAACCCTGTCTATAGTGCAGGTTTCACAGAGTGCATCTCCCGTCTGTGCAACTACATCGACAGCGTGGACCTATCCCAGAGAGAGAGCTTTGTCCAGGGACTTAGGGACCACCTGGATACCCACAGCGCCTGCCCTCTGGGGAAGGTGCAGAGCCCGACCTTCCCCCTGGACTTCCAGCCCTGGGGCCCTGTAGCAGAAGGACCATGCTTCCTGGGCAGAGTGAAAAACAGGAAGGAGAGCACAGTGATGGGGCATCAACGAGCCAGCAGGGAGGCCACTTTCCCTTATATTAACACCTCTCTTCCCATCTATCCCAACACCTTTGTGCTCCACCACCCCCACCCTACCCAACACCTCTCACACCCATACCCATCTCCCCCTTACTCCCTCTCACCCCCACCCTCACCCTGTTACTCAAACTCCTCACCACCTTTCACCACTACCCCTCCATACCTCTCCATGCCATGCCACTTCCCCTTCCCTCCTTCCCCCTCTCGTCGTCCATCAGATTCCTTGTCACCCCCCTCTCACTCTACATCTCGGCCCGTGGTGCCTCTGATACCAGCCCATCCTCCCCTGGTGTCCAGTCCCCCCACCCCTCTAAGTCTCTCTGGCCCTGTACCTGTAGGCCCAACAAGGACTCTGAGGCGGTCACTATTTCAGATCCAGCCCCAGGTAGTATGGAGGCCCTGGTCCTGATATGTGGAGGAGAAGGGTGGTAGAAATCCACACAGGACACACACACGTGTCTCTGTGTTCTGAGAAAATCTTTACGGAAACCTAGCCACCCAGATCATCATGGGACATGTTCAGAACAACATTCATGTTTCCTATCAAGCAGCGTGTGGTGAGGGCCGGCTAAGAGAAAAAGATGTGGAGGTCAAGGACAATCAAACGTTTTCTGAAAACCTGTCACTGTCACTTTAAAAGGCCTGTTTAACAGACTGAAGAATTCTCTGTTTTATGACATTTTCTTCAGAGTTCCTGGAGCTCCTCTTTATTTTCTTGTCGTGAACAATGAATTTCTTATTTTACATTCCTATACAGTTAATTCCCTGTCTCCGGTTCTTTCCTAAATTATAAATCATGTAAAGTATTGTAAATATATTTATGTTTTATCATGTACTAAGTCTTGTAAATAAACTCATGAGAATAACGTTCTTATTTTGTTAACTTGCTTCATTTCCAACGTGTCTCACTGCCTGTCAGTGCTAATGTAACCAACTCAGTAGAACATTTAAACTGAATAAAACTGGATTTATAAAATATTAATTAATGCATTAGAAATGTAATCACTGCAAGGCCCTAATTATCAAAACCATGATAATAACACTAGTATGGTGTTAAGTGCCAGATATAACTGCTAGTTAGGCTATAAGTATGGTTGAGATATGTGTCATGCTTTAAGATTATTGTAGATGGCATCCAAAGCCATAATCTCTTATTAATGTCTCCAATGAACATGAACAACGCTGGAGTTTTAGTGCCTTGCTAAAGTATTCACCCCCTTGGCATTTTTTTCCTATTTTGTTGCATAACAAGCTACAATTTAACTTGGATTTCATATAATGGACATACACAAAATAGTCCAAATGGGTGAAGTGTAAATTTAAAAAATGACTTCTTACATTTTTTTTAAGAAAAAGTGGTATGAAGCCCCTAAATAAGGTCTGGTGCAACCAATTACCTTCAGAAGTCACATAATTAGTTAAATAAAGTCCACCTGTGTGCAATCTAAGTGTCACATGATCTATCATATGATCTCAGTGTTCTGAAAGGCCCCAGAGTCTGCAACATCACTAAGCAAGGGGAACCACCAAGCAAGTGGCACCATGAAGACCAAGGAGCTCTCCAAAGAGGACAACGTTGTGGAGAAGTACAGATCAGGGTTGGGTTATAAAAAATATCAGACACTTTGAACATCCCACGGAGCACCATTAAATCCATTATTAAAAAATGGAAAGAATATGGCACCACAACAAACCTGCCAAGAGAGGGCCACCCACCAAAACTCACGGACCAGGCAAGGAGGGCATTAATCAGAGAGGCAACAAAGAGACCAAAGATAACCCTGAAGCAGTTGCAAAGCTCCACAGCAGAGATTGGAGTATAGGACCACTTTAAGCCGTACTCTCCACAGAGCTGGGCTTTAAGGAAGAGTGTCCAGAAAAAAAGCCATTGCTTAAAGAAAAAAATAAGCAAACACGTTTGGTGTTCGCCAAAAGGCATGTGGGAGACTCCCCAAACATATGGAAGAAGGTACTCTGGTCAGATGAGACTAAAATTGAGCTTTTTGGCCATCAAGGAAAAATACAATGTCTGGCGCAAACCCAACACCTCTCCCCACAGTGATCCCCACAGTGAAGCATGATGGTGGTGGCAGCATTTGGGGATGTGGGGATGATTTTCCATCGGCAGGGACTGAGAAACTGGTCAGAATTGAAGGAATGATGGATGGCGCTAAATACAGGGAAATTCTTGAGGGAAACCTGTTTCAGTCTTCCAGAGATTTGAGACTGGGCCGGAGGTTCCCCTTCCAGCAGGACAATGACCCTAAGCATACTGCTAAAACAACACTTGAGTGGTTTAAGGGGAAACATTTAAATATCTTGGAATGGCCTAGTCAAAGCTCAGACCTCAATCCAATTGAGAATCTGTGGTATGACTTAAAGATTGCTCTACACCAGCAGAACCCATCCAACTTGAAGGAGCTGGAGCAGTCTTTCCCCGAAGAATGGACAAAAATCCCAGTGGCTAGATGTGCCAAGCTTATAGAGACATACCCCAAGAGACTTTCAGCTGTAATTGCTGCAAATGTTGGCTCTACAAAGTATTGACTTTGGGGGTGAATAGGGGTGAATAGTTATGCACACTCAAGTTTTCTGTTTTTTTTTGTCTTATTTCTTGTTTGTTTCACAATAAAATATATTTTGCATCTTTAACGTGGTAGGCATGTTGTGTAAATAAAATGATACAAATCCCCCCCAAAATAAATTTTCATTCCAGGTTGTAAGGCAAAATAGGAAAAATGCCAAGGGGGGTGAATACTTTCGCAAGTCACTGTATAAGCCTATTGATGTTGGAAATAAGTCTAGCTAACTTTTTAAAATAAATCCCCAACCAGGTGGCATGGAGCCAATATTATGATGCAATAGCAAAGTAATCAAATGCTCACCCAGAGGCAACAACAACAACATGCCTCTAGGCCAGCTACGACTTTCATGTAAGGTTAATAAATTCACCTGAGATTAGAATTTAATCAAAACAGTTTCTCTGGGCAATATAGATGGGTTAGCTGACAACGTCGCGAAAACAATGCGCATGCTTCAATGGGGCAGAAGTCTGTGAGTTGTTGTGATTCTGGATGGCCAGATAGCTCTCAACAATGACAAGAAACTGTCATGTGTGGAATCATAGTTTCATGTTGTTCTTGATACCATGTGTTGTTTTGAGGTGTTTCCACTGATTTCATGTCACTGCTAATATGGCTAAAATTCACTAGCTAGCTAACCAACAACTGTAACAATGTATCCGAGAGACAACAAGTGCTCATTGTGCAAATGCATTTATGTTTTCAATAAACATTGGAGACTAAATATAGTTTACATGTTGTCAACAATCTAAGCCAACACCATCTGTTTTGCCTCACAGTTAAGCACATGTAGGTTTTGTTGCTAAACAACCAACCCCTCTATGGTTAGCAAAACATCACTGACCTGGCATTTATAGCCTAAAATTAAAAAAAATGTAAAAGGGTTACAGGAGATTTGATTTAATGAATTACGATCCCCGTTACCTGACGCCAATGGCAACAGCTAGTCTGACTGGGGTCCGACATAACGAAGAAGACATTACAGACAAAATACTTTACAATTTACAAACATTAACATGTAGTGTGTGTGTGCATCTATCAGTTACACATACTGTACATGTCAGTACATACACACAACAAGTAAGTCACCTGGGGGAGAGGCGTTGTGCTGTGAGGTGTTGCTTTATTTGTTTTTTGAAACCAGGGTTGCTGTTCACTTGCACTATATTAGATGTAAGGGAGTTCCATGCACTCATGACTCTGGATAATACTGTACGTTTCCTTGAATTTGTTCTGGACCTGAAAATAACCCTGGTGACATGTCTGGTGGAGTAAGTGTGTGTGTCAGTGCTGTGTCTAAGTTGACTATGCAAACAATTTGGAATTTCCAAAACATTGAGGTTTCTTATAAAAACAAGAAGTGATGAAGTCAGTCTTTCCTCAACTCTTAGGCAAGAGAGACTGGCATGCATAGTGCTAATATTAGCCCTCTGATTACAATGAAGAGCAAGACGTGCCGCTCTGTTCTGGACCAGCTGCAGCTTAACTAGATCTTTCTTTGCAGCACTTGACCATGTGACTGGACAATAATCAAGATAAGATAAAACTAGAGCCTGCAGGACTTGCTTTGTGGAGTGTGGTGTCAAAAAAGCAGATGATCTCTTTATTACAGACAGACCTCTCCCCAGCTTTACAATGTGTAACCTTTATTTAACTAGGCGAGTCAGTTAAGAACAAATTCTTATTTACAAACATTGAACCTATAAGTTTTGACCATGACAGTTTACAATCTAAGGTAATGCCAAGTCATTTAGTCTCCTCAACTTGTTAAAACAGCCACACCCTTCATTAACAAATTCAGCTGAGGTCTATAATTTAGGGAATGATTTGTACCAAATACAATGTTCTTACTTTTATTAAAGAAAACCCTCTGAGTTAAATTAGATAGATAGCTCTCAACCCACCATATGGCAGAGGTTGAAAAGCCATAACACATAAGTTCTCAACAACAGGTTACAGTCAATAATATTAAAGGCTGCACTAAAATCTAACAGTACAGATCCCACAATCTTCTTTTTATCAATTTATTGAACCAATCATCAGTAATTTATGTCAGTGCAGTACATGTTGAGTGTCCTTCTCCACAAGCATGCTGAAAGTCTGTTGTTAATTTGTTAACAGAGAAGTAG
Organism: Oncorhynchus kisutch; assembly: GCF_002021735.2. NCBI lineage: Eukaryota > Metazoa > Chordata > Actinopteri > Salmoniformes > Salmonidae > Oncorhynchus > Oncorhynchus kisutch. The sequence goes on along the minus strand of NC_034202.2, from coordinate 31,460,919 downwards.
CATTTTATTTGGGATGACACCATTTTTTCCAACATTTTGCTAAGAGCTGGCAGCAAGCTGATAGGTCTGCTGTTAGAACCAGTAAAGGCCGATTTACCACTCTTGGGTAGCGGAATGACTTTAGCTTCCCTCCAGGCCTGAGGACAAAGACTTTCCTATAGGCTCACATTAAAGATATGACAGATAGGAGTGGCTATAGAGTCAGCTACCATTCTCAGTAGCTTTCCATCTAAGTTGTCAATGCCAGGAGGTTTGACAATATTGATCGATAACAATCATTTTTCCACCTCTTCCACACTAAAATTAAAATTTGCAATGCTTTTCTTTCGTAATTTTTTTATTTTTATACATGAGTACAAAGGCTCACTGTTCGTTGTTGGCATTTCTTGCATCTGCATTTGCAGGAATGGCTCCCCCCCGAGCATCCCAATGGTTCCTACATGAAAACCACCCCCATCCCATTGGTTCCTGCCCTCACCATCATTAACAGAACTATGGGAAAACAATGCCCGACAGGCGTCGGTGAAGGACACTGTCTTCTGGTTGCCCCCGCCTCCTGCTCCCACAGCAGGCGGAAGGCTGGGGCGACACTGTGTGCTAGCTAACTAGCTATCTTGCTAGTTAGTAACACCATGTGCTAGCTTCTTAGTTAGCTAGTTAGCAGGTGGTGTCACCACCGCCTTCCACCTGCTGTGTACCTGAGAAAACTGTGCACGACTGGTGGGGGTGAAGGACACTGTCTACCAGTCATCCCCGCCTCTGGCTAACACAGCAGACCAGCGGGAGGCTAGTTGACACCACAGATAGAACAATGAGACAGATATTTCACAGGATGTATACATGTGAAGCATCCACTTGGCGTTTCCACTCACTACCAAATATGGTGATGAGAGGAATCCCAGTGGCTGGCGGTGAGAGAAGGTGGATCGAGATGGATTTTGGTCGACATTCTGCACATTTTTTCGTCAGTGAAACATTTGATCTCCTTACAGTTTTCTGTTTCCAAAACTAGAATCTATAACAAACACTAGCTAGCTAGTGAACATTACCCTTTGCTAAAGTAAAAAAAAATGGCATTGTTTAAAAGTAGTGCAAGGGCGAATTGATTTATTGCACATGTACTTCACAGATTAGGCCGTTCCCTAACGGAAATATGCAAATAAATGCTAGAATGCACCAATAGGCTCTCAGTAGCTTGTGCTTGGCTACGCCCACTTCCATGCTTGTTCTGCCCACTGTGATTAATTTGCTCCCATTGGAAATGACAGGCCCTGGTCTACCTTAGGTTAGTTATACAACTCTTTGGCGACACCGTGTGCTAGCTTGCTAGTTAGTTAGCTGGTGACACCATGTGCTAGCTTGCTAGTTAGCACATGGTGTTGCCCCCAACTGCTGTGTACCGGAGAAAACTGTGCTCGACAGGCAGGGGCGAAGGACACTATCTACTTGTTGTTCCCGACCTCCCACTGTGTGATAGTTTAGCCAGCTAGTTCTAAGGACTCCGGTACACAGCTTGCTAGCTAGTTAGCTAGCTCACAGTGTTTCCCCTGCCTCCCGTGTACCAGAGTACTCCTTCATCGCCGTATTTCATAGAACTGCAGGAAAACAGTACCTTACAGGTGTACGGCTAGCTATCTAGGGGTCTACCATTCTTCTGTGGGGTTTATAGGTGGCTGGCATCCAATGATATTGTGCATTAACATCATCTATGGTACTGGAGTGCCCCTGTCTCCGGCCTGTCCTAATTGAAAAATTGACCAATAGAAGTATAAAGAGGGTTCTTGCATATGCAGGAATGACCACATACAGGAACGCCCACAGTTGCACCCTTCTCGAAGATCCAGGACATTGTTGGATAAAAACTACAAATCCCAATGATAATTCTCAATTGCCCGCCCTACCACATGTCAGTGAATGAGAAGGGGGTGGGAGCGTTGTAATCTGTTGTTTTGTTTTGCCTCTCCAACCTTACCTTGATGTAAAATGTGTTAACAAATTGCTGCGTATAGACCGTATACAGATTTACCATACATTTTTAAATAGTTAATTTCGCCAAATGGCGGGGGAATAACAAATATAAATTCAGAAAGGCAAATTATGGGATACCTATTTGTGTGCAAAACTAGGTCGACGTGTATTGCTCAACCCATACACGTCTGTGATTGGTCGATTTTATGAAGACTGCCTAAAACCTGTCACCTTATTGGTTCCGATGCTTGTCTGTTTCAGTGTTTATGCTCTGGCAAAAGATAAAACAAACAACGATTGGAACCTTCCAATCTGCGTGAGGTTGAGCTGTTGAGCTAGAAGTTAGCGATTGGAGTTTGGAGTGTACAGCGAGCTCACAATCGCACAGTTACCACCACACTGATTGTTTTATTATTTTTAGAGAAGCTTGTTTTCCAAACATTATTGATTCATTTCACTAGTGAAAATAATATTATCGAACAATCAAGCTATCAACGAAGCTGATGCAGCAACGTCAGTAACTCGGGAGGGAGTGTGGCAGTGACAGTTCAGCTTCACGAGAAGGCGGGTAGAACGGTGAGCTGAGCTGAGACTGTTGTGTTGTTGTTGATGAACATACAGTTGCCTCATGCTGTAGCTAGATGGCTAGTTTACGTATTTATGTATCTTACTTAGTCGCATTTATTAATGAACGCAAAGTGGTGAATTCTTGAAAAAAAATCGGCATTTATAGAGCGCTAGTTAGCGTAACAGTATTGAGGAACCATTGGTATTGGTTCACGCGCAGCAGCTGGCATTGAGGATGGGTTCAATGTCTCCACTGTAGACGTTCACTCAACGTTTGCCTCCAATATAATGGATGTATACTAGCATGCACCTTGGGTCTTATAGAATGACATGCAGGCACAAATCATCAAGTAACTTTTAGTTGTCAACAAATAAGTGCTTTACTAAATAACTGGGAAAGCAGGAACTGGAGACTGAGCACTATTGTAATCTTGTCCAGTTATAGCTGGGCTTTAAATAATACATCATATGATTTATTGGGTTCGGTGGTCATTATTCTAATCTATTTTGATGTGTTTTCAGATCAGTTGTCCCATGTCAGCACCAAAACAATTGCGTGGAAGATGATAGAGATGTCTGTTGATAAAGAGACTGTTCCAACCAGAAGTATGAAAGTGGACCCAGTGCCACCCCAGAAATTCTCAGAATGCACTGGAAGCTGCAACAATGCCCCCAAAGTGCCAGAGGTCACCCTGGCCAACCCAGACAGCACTGATGGTGCTGCTACCTGCCCCATGCCAGACAGTGGTGCCCAAACCAAGCACAGCAGCACGGCTGACCCCCACGATCAGACAAAGCGTGTTGAGCAGGAGGCCATGTTGACTGAGCAGCATGTTAAACCTAAAAATGGCTTTCAGCAACCCAAACAACAACCGCAGCAGCAGAAACTCTCAAAGCGTCGCAGCACAATGATTGCAGGGTTCAAGCATCCAGCAGGTAAGAGACGACGACGGGTGAACTCAGAGAGCGACTCGGTTCTGCCCACCAACTTCCTGCTGGGAGGAAACATATTTGACCCGCTGAACCTCAACAGCCTGCAGGACGAGGAGGTGAACAGGGCCCTGAACGCTGAGACGCCCAAGTCCTCCCCCCTTCCTGCCAAGAACCGCGACCCTGTGGAGATCCTTATTCCCAGGGATATCACTGACCCTCTCAACCTCAACAGCAGGATGGGAGGTAGGAGCCTCCTGGTGTCGCCCTTCAAGAGTGGTGGCAGGAGGAGACACCGTAACAGACACCATGGAGGAGGTGGTGGGGGTTCCACAGTCTCCGTGTTGGACCTGTCAGATTCAGAGAGGATTGGTGAAGTCACCAACACCACTTCTTCTCTGTCTAACCTGGCATCTGCTAGTGCTGCGTCTACCTGTGTTCTAGAAGCACCCAGTGTCCCAGCCGTCCTGGACCCCCAGGATGCTAATGGTAATGAGATCAACCCATCCAACTGCAGGCATGAAGCCATGCTCACTGTATCTGCCCCCCAGGCCCAGCCTCGAGCCCAGGAAGACTCCTCAGCAGCCACCGCCGGAGGCCCAAACCATCTCTCTAGCCGGCAACGCAAACGCAGACGCAACTCTGGTAAAACAGAGCCTCCGATGGTCCAATCTACTCTTATGGCCCGGTCGGGGACGGAGGAGAGGGGCCGTGGAGCTGGGCCCGGGAGAAATGCGCAGTCCTCCTTCCACACCCCAGTGGTAGGTCCCAGGGGGTCCTCCCAGGTACCAGGGGGTCGGCAACCGCATCTTCACAACCAGCACAAACAACCGCACCAAGGCAACAAGAAGAAGTTCCAGTATGGGAACTACAACAAGTACTATGGCTACCGCAACCCAGGCTGTGCCGAGGACCCACGGTTCCGTTGTCTACGTCCGGAGTGGTTCCATGGTAAAGCAGTACTGGATCTGGGCTGTAACACGGGCCACCTGACTCTGTGTATTGCTAAGAAGTTGCGGCCCGCCCGCATATTGGGTTTGGACATTGATGGGGGTCTGGTGCACGCGGCCCGCCAGAACATCAGACACTACCTGTCAGAGCTGCAGGCCCAGGAGGCCCGGCGAGCCGCAGGGGATGAGAAGGAGAAGACCAATGGACCAGGTGAGGAAAGGAAGGAGAAGGCCAACAGACGGGAAGACGAGTCACACTCAGGAGGACTAACGCACAAACAGAATGAAAGACAGCCCAGCAGGGCTGTAAATGGAAACGCTGAAAAGCAGGTCCCTGCAGAGGCAGCGGGTGGCGTGGTGTTGTCACGTCACGCAGAGAGAAGAGCTCAGGAGAGGGGGGCTGAGGAGATGGAGGAGGACTCTGGAGCACCTGCTGTTGAACTGGGAACGAGCTCCTTCCCTGTCTCCTTATGGATCTCCAGGGGACCCATAGCAGCACCCCCACTCCCTGACACACCCACCATGCCTCCTGGTAACTTCCCCTCGAATGTCTCCTTTGTCAAGGTAGGTATATGCACTGCAGACTTTTAATGTGTTTCCATTTTAATAATCATTATTCATAATATTAAGGTGGTAATTAAGAATATTATGATGAATCATTTGTTGCTTCTGTCTACTTGATCCTCACAGAGAAACTTCACACATTGTTTACAACTCATCCCCTGTCGTCATCTTTCTCCTCTGTAGGGGAATTATGTCCTGGAGAGTGATGCTCTGCTGCTGACCCAGCGGCCAGAGTACGACGTCATCCTATGCTTCAGTGTTACCAAGTGGGTCCACCTGAACTGGGGAGACGGTGGCCTGAAGCGCCTCTTTCACAGAGTGTTCAGACACCTGCGTCCTGGAGGCCTGTTCGTCCTGGAGCCACAGCCCTGGATCACCTATGGCAAGAGGAAGAAACTCACGGTGAGATGAGGAGAGAACTTAGTGTTGCAAGGACCAATGGTGTGATCTGTTACTGTAGATGTGCATAAATGCAGTATATAGCCAAAACATTAACTAAAACATATTACAAGTGGCCTGTTTCTTTGTTAAAGACATGAAAGTATGTGTTGCTTTGCTCAGCACTGAGGCTGAGACGGAATCATGTCTGACTTTCCGCTCTCACTGTTGCAGGATAGCATCTTTAAGAATTACCACAGCATCCGCCTCAAACCAGAGCAGTTCTCCACATACCTGACATCTGAAGTGGGATTCTCCAGCTATGAGTTGATCGGGACGCCTAACAGTTCATCAAGAGGCATGTCACTGGTTCATTAGATACCGACATCATCTCTGATTCTTTCAAGTGTCCTTTTCTATTCTGTTTCTCAAACTAATGGATTTGTATGTCTTCCACAGGTTTTCAGAGGCCAATCTACTTGTTTCATAAAGGAACATGATCTGCCAGGAAGTGGGATGGAGCAGGAGAAACCAAACCACCATGAGACACAAAACAAGCCACCCGCTCAAAGATCTGCCTTCATCTCCAGTCTGTAAGCATATAGGTCAACCCCAATCAGAGCTTTCTACTTGTTTGTGATGCTGTGTTCAGAAGGTAGCTAAGGAGACCAAAACATGAGACCTGATTCTATAGAACGACTATCTGATGGCTTCTCTACACACAACTCCAGTCTAGATGATGAGAAGAAAAGCATTGGGACAGGGTGAACTCAATCATGACTCTTTGGGCTTGTTGCTCCCTATGCACAGACATTGTTCCATATCTTTTTATTACTGTTCGTACTCTTGTTCAGTCAAGGATTGTATTTTTTTCACATTTTAATATTGACGTTCATCAATAGATCAACTTTTGAAGCAGAATGGACAACCAAGACCTAATTTGAATCCTTTGCATAAAATGTACTCCCATGTAATGTCCAAATAGAACTAATCTAGGGACATTTCTCACACTTTTTATAGGATCAGAGCATCTTCAATTTTAAGACTGTTCTGCTTAACATAAGTCCTCACTGAGTTCTCTGTGGTAGCTGATTCAAGAACTGTCAGTCAGGTGGCATTGGCTATGGTGAGATGTGAGGGATGATCAATGTTTTTTCTCTGTCTGTTATAAGAATGATTGATTGTTCTTTTATTTGACTCATGTTCTTTTTTTCATTTTTTTTTCAATGGATTCTTCTTGTCATGTGTCCAAACAAAGGTTGGCTGCCAATGTATCATATGTAACCTATACAGAGCCTCCATGGTTTGGACTTGTATTGTTAATCCAGCTCACTTTAACCCAAATCAGTTCATCATAATGTTTATGCTTTACTCAATTCTTATGCTTAATATTTTGTTTACTTGCACCAGGTGCTGGTTTAGTTCTGATTTTGTTGAAATGTTTTTAATAAACAAATCAATTGAAATGCAGTCAGTGCTCATTAGTCATTCTACAGATGCCTCCAATCTAAGGAAAATACACCCACAGTCACTAAACAAATCGCATTCACAGCGTCAAACCCAAACCAATCTGTTCATCTCATCCTTCTCCATGTGATCCTAGACCTAGGGAAACGTTATGGGGAGGAAAATAGCTTGATGAAAAGTGTCACTTCTATACATTTTTCTGTTGATGTTGTGCAGATTTGTAACCACCCGTTTATGACTTTTATATCAAGTTTTAATGCGTTAAACATTTGTAGAAATGTTTGACTACCCTTGGAATGCCAGCGCTGATGTGTGTGATTGAATTATCACTAGTCATGTGAGTGCTTGATCAAAGGAAACTGCACAAGAGATTTGCTACAGATATGTTGCAACAACTCTTCTCAATCTGAATTTGCACTGATATGAGGGGCATTTACTATCAATAAATTGTAATTTATACAAAGTCCATAATGTTAATGTCATCTGATATTCTGGAGGTTTGGGCTAATTATTGATTGATGGGGGGGGGGGGGGGGGGGTTGTATTGTATTGGTCACATACACACATTTAGCAGATGTTATTGGTCACACACACTTTAGCAGATGTTATTGGTCACATACACACGTTTAGCAGATGTTATTGGTCACATACACACGCTTAGCAGATGTTATTGGTCACATACACATGTTTAGCAGATGTTATTGGTCACACACACGTTTAGCAGATGTTATTGGTCACATACACACATTTAGCAGATGTTATTGGTCACATACACACGTTTAGCAGATGTTATTGGTCACATACACACGTTTAGCAGATGTTATTGGTCACATACACACGTTTAGCAGATGTTATTGGTCACATACACACGTTTAGCAGATGTTATTGCGGGTGTAGCAAAATACTTGTGTTTCTAGCTCCAACAGTGCAGTGGTATATAAAGTAACATTTCAATAAGGTTGTCTATCATAGCAGAACATCATTCACTACCTGTCAGAGCTGCAGGTCCGGGAGGCCCGGCGAGCCTCAGGGGATGAGGAGAAGACTGATGGACTAGGAGAGGACAGACAGGAAGAGCGGAAGGAAGACTGACTAACGCACAAACCAACTGAAAGCGAGCTCTCCGTACATAAAGTAGCAGTTTGCAGTTCAAACAAGAACAAAGCGACCACTGGTTTGGTTAAAAAGCTGAGGAATGGGGCTGGAGAAATGTAACAATTCCTTGACAGAGCTTTGGATGCAAGAAGTGACCATCCGTTATTATAAACCTAGTATTAACCGTGTTTTGAGGTTACACAGTGCTAGTTTCCAATTAAATGGTTTGCAAAGGGGTAAAACAAACTTCTATTTGGGGTTTTGATGGGGTACGGCAGTTGAACTCCGCTCATGAGGCTGTGTGCATCAGACTTCCAGGACAGAATAGTAGCCAGCCCTAGCCTACCATACATTACTGTTTTATTATGGATAACGAGGGTTAATGACAGGCCTATGTCAAAAACATGAGCAAGTGCCATGATCCCCCAAGGAAATATGACTTTTATAAATGCTCCAGAGTTGAGGATATTAGCGGCATATCCAGAAACCGACAACTTAAACAGATAATTATGTTTTATTTGCGGGGGAAGAATCAAATGATGCGTTTTAAATGATCTACTGCCAAAAAGGCCGGGTTGATGCTAGTAGAGCCGAATGAAAATGTCCCGCCCCCCAAGGTTGGAGACCACTGTTACAAAGATGTTGTGGCACAAGGTGTTTGGGCTGTTGAGTCCTCATAGCAATATGGTCTTCATGAAATAAAACATCTGGGGAAATTACAAACAATGGCTAGTGTTCTTCATCTGTGTTATTATAGGTACTTTGTTGTAGTTCATTATTGTACCACTGGGTGGCAGAACACTCCATGAAATGTCTGAAATGTTCTGACATTTTCCTCTCAGGCTCAAACCAAAACCAGAAGCCCAGAAACTGGGGTAAGTAGTCAGATAATCAAAACCAAAAAACAAGTAGCCTAATTCAATACTGTAATTAGAATTCAACTGTTTGAATTTGACTATCTGCACTTTTGCTGAGTTTTGCTTATACTAAGTGTCGTATGTGAACAAGAAAAGTCCTGACATCTCTGGTTGTGATGTCATTTTGTGACCTAGTTCAAGTCACAGCTGTGAGATTTGTCGAATATGTAAAATAATGTGATCCTCGGGCAGCCTCCTCATCGTCCTCATGTTCCTCCTGGGTTCCATTTAGCTGACCAGAGCCTGGCCTTGGCCTACTTCCAGTCAAACTGAGCTGAGGCATCTTCAGGACCGGCAGAACAGTATTGTCTTGAAGAAAACGGGACTAGAGGATGGAGACTAGATACTTCTCAGTGAGTTTTTCTCCAGCCTCGGGGAGCATCGTTAAGTGGTTTCGAGAGCATCGTTAAGTAGTTTCGAGAGCATCGTTAGGTGGTTTTGTTACTGTAATGGATATCTGTCAGTGGATCCTTTGTTTTCCTCTGTTTCTGGCTGCCATTCTATTAAGATGAATTCCTGGGTTGTTTGTGTGTATCAAATCTCCAGACACGTGTGTGTCTGTGTGTGTGTGTGTGTCTGCATGTTAGAGAGAGAGAGAGAGAGGGTATTGAGAAATGGCATGCAAGCTAAATTTTCATGTGTTAGCTTCTGTTTTGTGTGAGGAGGGTGCATGTATATCGGTCATTATTCACACACACATACTACTTTCTCTGTCACTCTATGCAATCTTGTAACAATTCATATTTTATATGCGGTTTAGAACATGAATGTTCAGGAAGTTTTGTTAAGTCAGTAGTAGTGGTGTGTGTGTGTGTGTGTGTGTGTGTGTGTGTGTGTGTGTGTGTGTGTGTGTGTGTGTGTGTGTGTGTGTGTGTGTGTAACCCCTCAGTGTCTGTCTCGCCATCAACACAGTAGGGAAGGTTATGTAATGTGGTAAACAGGTCAGCCATAGTCAGGTCAGCTCCTGGATGAATACTGTCGTTTAACACAGGCTGCGGTTCCATATTGTATTTTCAATCATACCTTGCAAAATATTTACACTGTATTTAATGGAATTTAGGTGAATGGTACAGCATGTGATGTCATCAAGACAATGTTCTCTAGAGGTCAATATGGATCTGGTCAGTCGTGGTCCATGCTGTCTCCTCTGTGGGCTCTGGAACTCTCTGGAACCCTCTGGAATCCCCTGCATCTCCCTAAAGGGAGCAATTCCAGACCAGTCCAGGTAGTTTGGTTCAGGTTATGCTGTGTGACTAGGTGGATGGGTGCCCAGATGGGGGACTGGAGCATTCCTATACACACTGTTTTTTCTGTATTCATGAGTGTGCGTGGTTAAATACGTGCATGCCAGCGGCAGTTGGTGATGTTTAAGATGAGCATGGCCTTATTTCTATTACAGCATATTGGATGACTGTCATTCATATTCCATTCACCCAGCTCTATGTAACATCACTAGGTTTAAGCTACTATGTGATATTCCAATTTTCCCTATACCCATCATGAGGTTGCTACAACCTAGCCTGTGAATGAAAGTTTACAGCGTAGGTGCACACAGGTTGAGAGAAAAAATAGAGTTATCCAGGTGACAGACAGTGACACATTCAATACCACCTTGCACACTCTTGCCTGCATCTAACTGATCTAGGATGTAATCATTAGTCCAACAGTTACAAATGAGAGTTTCTATTGGACAAATTCAGTGTGTTTTAATAAATGATTGGTGAGGTGAAAAGATTTAGTATACTTTTATCTAAAAAGAATAACTTAATGTATCACTATATTTATTTTTATGAAATTCACTGAGGTTGATGGTCCTCCCCTTCCCCCTCTGAGGAGCCTCCATTGATGTTTGTCGATGTGTACACACATACCTGTGTGTGGGTGGGTGTTGTATTTGTTGTAGGTTGGATCTATGCCTCTCTCTCCAGATGAAGTCGGAATTTTACATACACTTAGGTTGGTGTCATTAAAACTCGTTTTTCAACCACTCCACAAATTTCTTGTTAACAAACTACAGTTTTGGCAAGTCGGTTATCTACTTTGTGCATGACACAAGTCATTTTTCCAATAATTGTTTTTTTAGACAAATTATTTCCTTATCATTAAATGTATCCCAATTCCAGTGGGTCAGAAGTTTACATACACTAAGTTAACTGTGCCTTTAAACAGCTTGGAACATTCCAGAAAATTATGTCATGGTTTTAGAAGCTTCTGATTGGCTAATTGACATAATTTGAGTCAATTTGAGGTGTACCTGTGGATGTATTACAAGGCCTACCTTCAAACTCAGGGGAGCAATTTCCAAATGCCTGAAGGTACCATGCTCATCTGTACAAACAATAGTACGGAAGTATAAACACCATGTGACCACGCAGCCGTCATACTGCTCAGGAAGGAGACGCGTTCTGTCTCCTACAGATGAATGTACTTTGGTGGGCAAGTGCAAATCAATCCCAGAACAACAGCAAAGGACCTTATGAAGATGCTGGAGGAAACTGGAACAAAAGTATCTATAGCCACAGTAAAGCCACTGCTCAAAAACCGCCATCAAAAAGCCAGACTACGGTTTGCAAATGCACATGGGGACAAAGATCGTACTTTTTGGAGAAATGTCCTCTGGTCTGATGAAACAAAAATAGAACTGTTTGGCCATAATGAGCATCTTTATGTTTGTAGGAAAAAGGGGGAGGCTTGCAAGCTGAAGAACACCATCCCAACCGTGAAGCACGGGGGTGGCAGCATCATGTTGTGTGGGTGCTTTGCTGCAGGAGGGACTGGTGCATTTCACAAAATAGATAGCATCATGAGGGATGATAATTTTTGGGATATATTGAAGCAACATCTCAAGACATCAGTCAGGAAGTTAAAACTCGGTCGCAAATGGGTCTTCCAAATGGACAATGACCCCAAGCATACTTCCAAAGTTGTTGCAAAATGGCTTAAGGACAACAAAGTCAAGGTATTGTTAGTGGCCATCACAAAGCCCTGACCTCAATCCTATAGAAAATGTGTGCGCAGAACTGAAAAAGCATGTGCGAGCAAGGATCCTACAAACCTGACTCAGTTACACCAGCTCTGTCAGGAGGAATGGGCCAAAATTCACCCAATTTAATGTGGGAAGTTTATGGAAGGCTACCCGAAAAGTTTGACCCAAGTTAAACAATTTGAGGTCAATGCTACCAAATACTAATTGAGTGTATGTACACTTCTGACCCACTGGGAATGTGACGAAAGACATAAAAGCTGAACTAAATCCTTCTCTCTACTATTATTCTGACATTTCACATTCTTAAAATAAAGTGGTGATCCTAACTGACCTAAGAAAGGGAATTTTTACTAGGATTAAATGTCAGAAATTGTGAAAACTGAGTTTAAATGTATTTGGCTAAGGTGTTTTTTTTTACTTCCGACTTTAAACGGAAGGGGGGTCTTAAATTAGAATTGCATTATTGCTGCACCATTGCTCTTGCATTGCGGGGAGCTGGCAGAGGGGAGGGAGGTTATGCTGCCTTTTGTACAATTACCGAATTGAGGGTGCAAAGATCTCGGCCAGGTCGCAGTTGTAAATGAGAACTTGTTCTCAACTAGCCTACCTGGTTAAGTAAAGGTGTTCTCAACTAGCCTACCTGGTTAAGTAAAGGTGTTCTCAACCAGCCTACCTGGTTAAGTAAAGGTGTTCTCAACCAGCCTACCTGGTTAAGTAAAGGTGTTCTCAACCAGCCTACCTGGTTAAGTAAAGGTGTTCTCAACCAGCCTACCTGGTTAAATAAAGGTGTTCTCAACCAGCCTACCTGGTTAAATAAAGGTGAAATACAAATACATTTCAAAAAGACAGAAGCACACATTTCCCTGTGAACCAGGCTTTAGTGGTGCAGTCTATACTCTTAAAGGCAAAGTGTACCCCTAAGAAGCACACATTTCCCTGTGAACCAGGCTTTAGTGGTGCAGTCTATACTCTTAAAGGCAAAGTGTACCCCTAAGAAGCACACATTTCCCTGTGAACCAGGCTTTAGTGGTGCAGTCTATACTCTTAAAGGCAAAGTGTACCCCTAAGAAGCACACATTTCCCTGTGAACCAGGCTTTAGTGGTGCAGTCTATACTCTTAAAGGCAAAGTGTACCCCTAAGAAGCACACATTTCCCTGTGAACCAGGCTTTAGTGGTGCAGTCTATACTCTTAAAGGCAAAGTGTACCCCTAAGAAGCACACATTTCCCTGTGAACCAGGCTTTAGTGGTGCAGTCTATACTCTTAAAGGCAAAGTGTACCCCTAAGAAGCACACATTTCCCTGTGAACCAGGCTTTAGTGGTGCAGTCTATACTCTTAAAGGCAAAGTGTACCCCTAAGAAGCACACATTTCCCTGTGAACCAGGCTTTAGTGGTGCAGTCTATACTCTTAAAGGCAAAGTGTACCCCTAAGAAGCACACATTTCCCTGTGAACCAGGCTTTAGTGGTGCAGTCTATACTCTTAAAGGCAAAGTGTACCCCTAAGAAGCACACATTTCCCTGTGAACCAGGCTTTAGTGGTGCAGTCTATACTCTTAAAGGCAAAGTGTACCCCTAAGAAGCACACATTTCCCTGTGAACCAGGCTTTAGTGGTGCAGTCTATACTCTTAAAGGCAAAGTGTACCCCTAAGAAGCACACATTTCCCTGTGAACCAGGCTTTAGTGGTGCAGTCTATACTCTTAAAGGCAAAGTGTACCCCTAAGAAGCACACATTTCCCTGTGAACCAGGCTTTAGTGGTGCAGTCTATACTCTTAAAGGCAAAGTGTACCCCTAAGAAGCACACATTTCCCTGTGAACCAGGCTTTAGTGGTGCAGTCTATACTCTTAAAGGCAAAGTGTACCCCTAAGAAGCACACATTTCCCTGTGAACCAGGCTTTAGTGGTGCAGTCTATACTCTTAAAGGCAAAGTGTACCCCTAAGAAGCACACATTTCCCTGTGAACCAGGCTTTAGTGGTGCAGTCTATACTCTTAAAGGCAAAGTGTACCCCTAAGAAGCACACATTTCCCTGTGAACCAGGCTTTAGTGGTGCAGTCTATACTCTTAAAGGCAAAGTGTACCCCTAAGAAGCACACATTTCCCTGTGAACCAGGCTTTAGTGGTGCAGTCTATACTCTTAAAGGCAAAGTGTACCCCTAAGAAGCACACATTTCCCTGTGAACCAGGCTTTAGTGGTGCAGTCTATACTCTTAAAGGCAAAGTGTACCCCTAAGAAGCACACATTTCCCTGTGAACCAGGCTTTAGTGGTGCAGTCTATACTCTTAAAGGCAAAGTGTACCCCTAAGAAGCACACATTTCCCTGTGAACCAGGCTTTAGTGGTGCAGTCTATACTCTTAAAGGCAAAGTGTACCCCTAAGAAGCACACATTTCCCTGTGAACCAGGCTTTAGTGGTGCAGTCTATACTCTTAAAGGCAAAGTGTACCCCTAAGAAGCACACATTTCCCTGTGAACCAGGCTTTAGTGGTGCAGTCTATACTCTTAAAGGCAAAGTGTACCCCTAAGAAGCACACATTTCCCTGTGAACCAGGCTTTAGTGGTGCAGTCTATACTCTTAAAGGCAAAGTGTACCCCTAAGAAGCACACATTTCCCTGTGAACCAGGCTTTAGTGGTGCAGTCTATACTCTTAAAGGCAAAGTGTACCCCTAAGAAGCACACATTTCCCTGTGAACCAGGCTTTAGTGGTGCAGTCTATACTCTTAAAGGCAAAGTGTACCCCTAAGAAGCACACATTTCCCTGTGAACCAGGCTTTAGTGGTGCAGTCTATACTCTTAAAGGCAAAGTGTACCCCTAAGAAGCACACATTTCCCTGTGAACCAGGCTTTAGTGGTGCAGTCTATACTCTTAAAGGCAAAGTGTACCCCTAAGAAGCACACATTTCCCTGTGAACCAGGCTTTAGTGGTGCAGTCTATATTCTTAAAGGCAAAGTGTACCCCTAAGAAGCACACATTTCCCTGTGAACCAGGCTTTAGTGGTGCAGTCTATACTCTTAAAGGCAAAGTGTACCCCTAAGATGCACACATGACTCTATTCATTTAACTGCAATGCATTTGAACAAAGGTTCCAGTCCAAATTCACTGCATTGACATTACTCAGTCATAGATGGTACACCCCGGCTAACTGTAGAAACATATCGTCACACAGAGAAATGTGAGAATGGCTTTATACCCAAAACACCCTCCATGTATGCTTCTTCTTATTTTACTTAAAATCCATATGCCCCCCTTTACCTTCCTGTTCCCCCCTCTCTCTCTCTCTCTCTCTCTCCTCTCTCTCCTCTCTCTCTCTCTCTCCTCTCTCTCCTCTCTCTCTCTCTCTCTCTCTCTCTCACACACACACACACACGTACAACCGTTCACACAGACCCCAGCGCAACGGCTACATGATAACAACAACCCTTCCTATTGCCACGGCAACAATTGCACCATTGCTAAGGCAACAGCTGCAGAACACCACAACAAGCAGAAAACCCTTCACGCTTTTTCACCTTCTGTCATGGTTTCCTCTAGTTTATGTTCGGGTTGTTTTTGTCACTCTGATTGTCTTATGCGTTTCCATTTTCTCTGATGCATATGTAATTCTCTCTCCCCCTCTACGCATTTTATTTCAGTCTAATTCCTTCTGTTTTCACATACACACCACATACACTGACTCCCTCGCTCTCTCCTTCACAGTCCCCTCCCTCGGCTCTTCCTCTCCATCCTCTGCTGTTTCGCTGTCTAATCCTCTCTCTCTTTCTCTCTCTCTCGCTTTCTCTTGCAGAGCGAATCTCCCCTTTTTCCCATACCACCTCTCCTTTCTACCTCCTTCCCCCTCTGTCCATCTCCTTTCATATTCATCCCTGCTTCTCCTCTTCCTCTCTTCCTCTTCTTCTCTTATAGAAGAGTTCCCTCTCCCTCCCCCCCTCTCTCTCTCCCTCTCCCTCTCTCCCATACATATTCGGAGCCCACCCTCTCTCTTGCTCTTTCTCTCTCTTTCCCTGTGTCCCTCCCCCTCCCTCTTTACGTTTCCCCTCCCTCCATCCTCTCTTTCCCTCGCTGGTTCAGTAAGTAAAGAAAGAGATACACGGAAGCAAAGAAAAAGGGGGAAAGGCAGGACGAGAGAGAGCAGGAGTGGGGCAGGCTGGGGCGAGGGGTGTGGGGTCTCAGCCCTCTGTTGTGGGGGGGTTGGGGGTTGAGATACACCCCACCTGTTTGTTCTCACTACCATGGACTGCCTCTGCATTGTGACTACAAAGGTAAGCTGATCTGTCATTGCTTCCACTGAGAGAGAGAGAGAGAGAGAGAGAGAGAGAGAGAGAGAGAGAGAGAGAGAGAGAGAGAGAGAGAGAGAGAGAGAGAGAGAGAGAGGGAGAGAGAAGAAGGAG